>NC_137822.1:24640379-24642879 GCF_963921795.1 Nannobrachium achirus | reverse complement strand
CTTCGATGACGCTGGTGCCAAATCTATGTGAAGCCAAATGCATGGCATCACATGCAGCTAAATCACGTGGGATACTTATTGGTGATGCTTATTGAATTTTCCCAATTTCTCCTTTCATTAATTTTGGAATTTAAACAACTAAAACCAGAAAGATAAATAATCTGCCATATGTAAAATCGAAACAAAAGGTAATATAATACAAATAAAAATAAGGAATAGTATTTGAATTTATTCTAATTGTATTAGCCTACACGGTCTTACTGATTGCATTTAAAATGGGATTAACCTTTCAAAATGGGCTTTGCATTAGCGAGAGAGAGAGAGAGAGAGACAGACAGACAGACAGACAGACAGACAGACAGACAGACAGACAGACAGACAGACAGACAGACAGACAGGAGGAGGAGAGGCAAAGTGTGGAGGCTACTTTTAAAAATATTGTACAATCAATAGGCCTATATACACACACGTCAACATGCAATATGAGGGTCCAGGTAGCCAACTGAATAAACCATGTTCAAGCTGTGCATGTTATTATGTCCAATTAAGTCATCATGCATGCGATTTTTAATGTAGTTACTATAAACACAAACCAAAACGGTAAAAAAGCTTCAATGACTTAAAGAGAATCTAGCGGCTAAAGATAATTGAATACAATGTGTAGGACTATTCTGTAGGCCTAGCCTGTGACAGAAAAATATATGTCCCATTCATATAATCTTCCATTTGTCTCACAGCCCTTAAAAGCCTTGCTCAGTTTTTCTATAGGCTATTACAAATAAAATCACTTTAAGTTTGTAATATGGATAAACACAATTAGCGTGAGGCATAGCCCTACTTGCTACAACGGGAATACAACAACTGCTTTTATACAGTAGGCCTACCCCACCCACACTCGCAATGACAAATAGTATTTTATCAATGCCTATTGTTTTGGTCAATATCAGGTGACTGATATTACCATGTTATTCAGATTCAAACTTCTGTGATGTGGGTAGACCTACTTTATTGAAACAAGCGGCATCAGAATGATGTAATAACGTAGGCCTACTATAGGCCTATGCTTAATATGTTCTGTATTGCATTGTAGGCCTGCATGGGGTTAGCTGTGCTGCATTTATCAGTGTTCAGAAGTTGAGACTATAGCCCATGCACCACCAGGATATGCCACTTATGGTAAAAATTGGCTATGTTTGTTCCCATAAAATATTTTGATAATGGTTTTAATTAATGTAAAGTAGCCTATACATTATTTATTAGAACATTCGACAATTAAGGCTAATTAAGACTTAGCCTACTATTTCTAAAAATTCTACGAAACCTGACATATAGTCATTTTGGTCATAAACAAGAAGTTTCGGGTATAGGCTTTTTAAGTCTGAAAAAATTATGTTATAGGCCTATAAATCATGAATACTTTACATTTACAACGACCATTTTCCAAATTCTTTATTTTTTACATGCAGTACATTTAGAAAAGAATAGCCAATTTAACATCTAGGTATTGATTCCCACACCCCACTTCCTGTATCCTCATTAGCCTAATAGGTTGCACCTTGCTATATAGCGGACTGGTTTCATGCTTCGTGGCCTAGATTCAACAAGGGGCCGGAACTAGGCTACTATACATTGGTTCATATTATAACACTGACACGACATGGCATCACATGTGCTGCACGTTTCTCGGCTGCAGTGCATGGAGTGCAGTGCACACCCCCGTTCCACCAGCACATCCCAGAGGTGCTCATGGATTTAGATCTGGTGGCTGTGGGAAGCCATTATATCAGAGGTGGCTGCTGCTACATCAACCTCACTGTCAAGTTCAACATACCAGTCTGAGTACTGTGAGTAGGCTACTTGAGTGCTATCATGCTGGAAGGAACATGTAGGCCTGCAGGCTTACATGGTGGCCTAATAGCCAAATGCTTTTCAACCCTTTTCATATTAAGGTCCATTATTTAGTCGGCATTATTACGGACCACCATTTGATGAGATTTAGCCTCTCAGACCTAAAACTGAGAATATTTTGTCCAAAATTCCATGCTGCATTAATGTGTTAGCAGATAAGAGGCAAATGTTGATGAAATAATTCTTCTACATTCTCTAATTGTGCTGACTTCTTCTAATGCAGATGTTTAACACTAATACTATTGAGAGAGTGAATGAAGGATTTGGTTTCATTTTACACTCTCGATCTATAAGGCTCCATTCGTTACCAATTAGGTCTAACTCTCAACTCCATCATTTAGTATGGGGACCACCTGGAATCTATTCAAGGACCACTTGTGGTCCCCGGACCACAGGTTGAAAACCACTGGCCTATAGGCTACTAAAGGGATGGACAGCCACAAGAAACTGCATACCAGAGTATTTCTATATTGATACTTTTACCTGAGTAAAACATTTTAGTACCTTTTCCACCACTGTCCTATTAGACATCTGCGTTTTAATGAACAATTGAACAGGTGCATGCGCTACCTAATATAAGGGCATGCATGGC
>NC_137822.1:24617879-24635379 GCF_963921795.1 Nannobrachium achirus | reverse complement strand
AATAAAAAACAGTCTGGCAGTGTATCTGCAGTGTCCTGAATGTTGGTCTGAAAATGCACGGGCGTACCCGCAGCGACATATCCGTGTAACATTCTGTATGGTATGGGGGCAGGTGCTCAAATTAGCTATAGCAATCTGTGACGTCAATATGAAAGGTCATTATGAGAAAGAGCTACAGCATCACACACACACACACACACACACACTAAATAAATGCACACTACTAACAAAGGAATTGAGAAAAGAGCACACACACTCTTGCTCTCTTAAAATATATATTTTTTAATAGAAAATAAAAATCATTCCGAGTTTTTTTTCCCCTTCTTTTTCTCAAGACCGAGGGGAATGCACCAAACCCAGACCTAATCTAGAAGGTTTAAAGGCACCCCAGCCATTCTCTATTCATTGGTGAGGTGGTGCTATAAATAGCCTTCTATAAAGGTAGCCGTAAAAGTCAGCCAGTCTTATAAGGCTGCTCTTAACACACACAGAACCAAGAAGGGGCGCGTGCGCACACATACATACACACACCCAGTGAAAGCTATAACCCTGCATTGTTTTAAGACCAATGCACTTAAGGTGCATTCGCACAAGGTGCAGACAACAGAAAAAAAACACTTCAGATCCGTAACTCAATGTGCATAATACTACGGTTTGGTTGCGACCTATAAAATATTATGCCAATTTAAAATGTTTCACACGTTGATCCAATATCATCGCAACGTACAATTAACGAAATCTTTTTTTGTGTGTGTGAATATAAAGCATGCATGCATTCTTTGTATGAGAGAGAGCGAGAGTGTATGTATGTGTTTGTGTGCGTGTTGTGTTTGTGTGTGTGAGAGTTTACACAGTGTCTCCTTGGACAAAGAGCTCAGGACGTTCTTTCAGCAGGTTCCGTCGAATCCAAAGTAGCAGCTGCTTCATGTCCCCTAACACACACACACACACACACACACACACACACACACACACACACACACACACACACACACACACACACACACACACACACACACACACACACACACACACACACACACACACACACACACACACACACACACACACACACACGCAGGCAGACAACAGGGGTTAAAGGTTAGGGGTTAAGGGTCAAGGTGCATGGTTCCAGCCCTCCGGTCGATGTGACGCGACAGAGGCACTAGGCGGGACATGGTTGATTATGTAGGTGTTTGTGTGTGTGTATATGTTGGGGGTTGGGAGAGGACTTTGATGAGGGGGGGGGTTCGATATTATGTCCCGTAGTATCGAACAGCCAGGAGCGATATTATTCACCTTGGTTAAAAACACACACACACACACACACACACACACACACACACACACACACACACACACAGACGCACATGCACACACACAAACAAACACACACACACTACAGAAATGTAATCTAGACAGATTTGTACTAAAATTATTGAGTCACCCTAAGCTTGATATGGAATACAAAACATGGGGGAAATGCAGAAGAAAGGAATTCATAGAATTACATATATTGTATATTGGTTTTCATCACCATCTTTGTGGTGATAATGTTATGTTACCAGCAAAGGAAGACAACAAGAAAACGTAATTTCCAAGTGGTACTCGTCTTTGTCAGTGTGGGCTACTTCTACTCGTGAAACGCTTTTTTCGCCCGAGCTTGAATATCAACGATGCTTGAATTTTCTATGAGTCTGACCCCTTGAACAATCAGATTGACCCCGTCCCAACAATAGATTGAGTCTCACTCAGACCTACAGACAATCACAGAGCCAAATACAAAGAGCTGTATTAGGATAAATCCCCAGTAAACATTTAACTATGAATATATAATAGTTATGTTTATCTGAGAGGTTAAACATTGAAGGTTGCACGAGTGCTTTTGATTGTGTGTGTGTGTGTGTGTGTGTGTGTGTGTGTGTGTGTGTGTGTGTGTGTGTGTGTTTCCTCACACGTGTCCTGTATATGTTACATTTCCTTATGAAAACTATGGAAGTGAAGTGAGAGAGTGGCATATCGTCGTTGTCGAGTGAAAACCTTGCATGTCCAAAACCGTTCGTTTTGCATTTTCCATTTTAAAAATGATTTAAACTAGTGAAGACAGCCGATCTACAAGCACCGCGAGGTGTTGTGTGCTTGTAGATCTGCTGTTTTCACTACTTTTGTGCGACGGCCTTGTATGATGAAGCAGGGCTTTACTTTGCGAAAGGACATACACATTTGAAACTTGGAGATACGAGGTTTCCACCCAACAACGACGATATACAAGCATCAACTCTAAGTTGAATACTTTCATCATGTATCCTACAGTGTGTCATTGCTGTTGGGTGGAAGCTTTGTACAGTATGCATTTCTAAAACGGTTATTTTTCAGGAAAAGGAAAAAATAACATTTGTTATTTTCCTAAGGTCTGTGAGTTGGCAATACACACTACAACATATTGACAGTTAGTTTGTAGGAATTGACCAAAATTCAGAAGCGTGCAGAAAATGTAGGCTTAAATAATAGGAGAAGAGTTTGTACTGAGTTAATTGGGCAGAGTGGTCAAGGACTTATAATGTTAAGAGAACAAGTATCACTTATGGTAAATAAAAGTAACTATGTGGGATCATGATTAAAAATACTTAGAATCTAATCTAAGTAGCCGATGAGTGGGAAGTGTTGATGAAAAGCTAAGTGCTAATTGAGTGTAATTAAAGAATATTTCAGATTCAGAATGAATTGTTTGTTAAATATGTCTAAAACTATGGTACATAACAATGTACTGAATAATTAAAATATGAATTAACGAAAAAGGACAACCCACTACTAGAACACAGATTTCTGTTTATCTATTTTACTATTGCCATTATCTACATGATTCTCCCCTCAAATAAATGGGAAGAGGATCAAATGTGTTGGCCAGTTAGAGATGGATGTCATTAGAGAAACTTGCACACTATGAGCGGAATATCGCTGACACAGCCACATCAGGAATGGTTTGGGCTCTCAGTACTTATGACTGTCAGCGCTGGTGGGAGATGTCATTACAGGCTGGATCATGTACCTGTAAGTTAACTTTGAGAAAGCAACACGCTGACATTCTTGTCCGAGTGTTCTGGTTTACTTGTTCTCAATGTGGGGTCCGGGGACCCCCAGGGGTCCTTGAGGAGTTAACTCCAGAGAATGTAACAAATCTTAAAGATATGTTCCTGCCTGGTCAGAGAAGCTTTGAAACAGAGGACAAGTGAATGTGTAGATGCTGTCCAGTGCATAAGATGCTGCAATCCAGTCTATAAAGATGTCTGCGTGTGCGCGCGCCCGTGTGTGTGTGTGTGTGTGTGTGTGTGTGTGTGTGTGTGTGTGTGTGTGTGTGTGTGTGTGTTAGGGATGGGACGATACGCGATATTATCGTTTATCGTGATAAAAATCACTCACGATAATCGTATCGTGGAGATTTAATTTATCGTGATATCGTCCACCGTCATGCACTGGGATCAATTCACCTTTTATTTGCCGAGCTGCATATCCAGTACCACTTAAACCCTCT
Source organism: Nannobrachium achirus (assembly GCF_963921795.1). Lineage (NCBI taxonomy): Eukaryota > Metazoa > Chordata > Actinopteri > Myctophiformes > Myctophidae > Nannobrachium > Nannobrachium achirus. Next base: position 24,631,847 of record NC_137822.1, on the reverse strand, counting down.
ATACTTGGTAAAAGGTACTTATAATATACATACTTGATAGTCTTTTTTTCACTCTCTATAAAATGTCTTTGCCAAAAAATAGCCGATCTACAAGCTCACAACGCGTCACAACGTGATGCGTTGTGAGCTTGTAATTTATCGTGATATTGTCCTCCATCATGCACTGGGATCAATTCACCTTTTATTTTGCAGAGCTGCATATCCAGTACCACTTAAACCCTCTATAATCGGTAAAAGGACTTGATACAGTCTTTGTTTCAGTCTATCAAATGTCTTTGCCAAAAAATAGCAGATCTACAAGCTCGCGACGCGTTGTGAGCATGTAGATCTGCTATTTTTTGGCAAATGTTCCGCCCCAGGATAATGGATTTTGATTATCGCGATATCGTGAATCGCGATTTATTTTGTCACAATAATCGTGACATGACATTTTCATATCGTCCCATCTCTAGTAGAAAGTGCTTTATTTTCTGTCATTTATTCTCTGCCATTTTCTCTTCCCCTCTTTCATTCATTCCTTCAGTCTCTCCATTTCTCTATTACTTTCTTTCTCTCTTTCTTTCACAAAAGCAGCTATATTCTCAGTCTTTCCTTCTTTTCAGTCATCATCATTTTCCATCAAGGCGAGATAAGGAGATATAGCGCCGCCATTAGGCCGATAATTGTTTTTTTGGGGTGCAGTGATTTTCTTGGCCTACTCTGGCAGTGTGCACAAAAATAGGCGCCAGTGGGTCCAGCGGTTTGCAGGATTAGCTCCACCGTCCGCACTCACAGGGGTGGAAACATAATCTCTGTCCCTTGTCGTCGGCATGGCTAAAAAGGACGGACGGACAGACAGACGGACGAAGGAACGAGAGAGAGGTCTTTCGATGGACGAATGAAGATAAGAGAAAAGGTGGAGGGATCAGGTCGGAGACACAGAAGGACATGTGAGTGAGATTCAGGTGAGGATGGTAAAAAAAACGAGGGCATTTAAACAACACAGGGCAATGTGTCAGACGTTGTTGGTGCATCTTGCGATAGTCATGTTGAATCACTGGGAGGGAGGGATTGATAAAGGCGGGAGAATTCAGACGCCAATTTCCCTTCTGTGTGTGAGAGTGGGGGTGTGCCATCCATCTTTCCCCTGATGTGAGGAGCAGAACGTGTGCGAGTCTTAGACCAGGGGGGTATGAGTGTGCACGCATGATTTGGGGGTGGGGTCTTTCAGTCGAGGGTCATCAATCACCTTCTGAGGTCAAAGAGAAATACGTAGGATTCAGAAGCAATTATATCTGCCCGGCCCTTACCCCACATCCCCCAACCTCTCTGTAAGCCCCTAAAGCAGCATGACCGTGGCAGACAAAGTGTAACGTACTTTAAAGCTTTAATAATACAATATAACTAACTAACAACTATGGTGGTCCATATGTTTTTCTGTTGATATACAGTATATATGATCCTGTACTGGTTGGCTAGAGAAGTGGTTCCCATACTATGGGTCGGGACCACATGATTTTGGGGGCATGATTTTGGGGAGATGACAGTTAAGTGACAATTTAAGGGCTTTTAGTACCAAATACCTAAAAAAAAAAGTGGGCATGAAATTAAAAAATCACACCCGTGTGAACTGAGCGGTGGTTTACCCACCAACACCCCCCCCCTCCCCTCCCCCTGTGTGTGTGTGTGTGTGTGTGCGTGTGTGTGTGTGCCTGGCCTGGCCTGGCCTGAAAACAGCGCCCCTCCCTTAACATGTGTGGTCATAAAAGGTACTACACCACAGGCTTGAGGCTACATACAGACCCACCCACATACATACATACAAACAAACAAACATACATACCTACACACACGGCCACGCTATGGAGACGGTGTGACCACCGCTCAAAAAGACCATTATTGCATAAAAAGTAATCAACAAACTAAGCACTGGTCAAACAAATTTTAAGAAAGAGGCAATTTGTTTTTAAATAGCTGATCTACAAGCACTTGCGATTATTGTGTTCATAGGAGATGAGATAACTCGAACAGCGCTGAGTCGACTGAAGCGGACTTCACAAAGCTCAACACGGCGACTCGCTCGCTTTAGCTCGCTCTGAGCGTGTCTCACATGGATCAAGTCAGCTTGAGACAGCCCGCCTCCGTTCTCTCCATCGAAAACAAGCTCTCCCTTAAATATCGCCTCCTACGGGAACAATAATAGCCCCCAGTTCAAATATGATTATTTTGAGGGGGGGGAGAACCACTAGACAAGAGTTATTGCCGGAAGCTCAAAGCAAAGGGTAATATCTCCCCTGCCCAAGCAGGCATTCCATTTTAGCTCAGCAGTAGAACTTTTGGAAAAAGACCTTGTACAGGAGACCCGGGTTCGAACTTCCGGGTAGGTATTACAGTATTACCGGTTGCAGTTTTAAACTCAACCAAATGCAGCTAACACAGAATGACATGGGGGGACTTTCATGATCAGCAAACCTGAGAGAAAACAGAAAGTCTAGATCAGGGGTCTTCAACAGGGGGTCCCAGGAATTGTTGGAGAAAGAAAAAAAACTTTTTATATATTTTATTTTAAGAAAAGAATAAGCTTTTTAATTTGTCTTTAAATATAAAAAAAAACATGATTCTGTCTCTTTTGACTAGCTTGAATACAGTACATGATTATTGTGCAATTGACAGATTGTTAGTGATAGATTGATAGTATTGACACTGGTTCTCAGTTAATAAATGACAGTGGTATAGCCACGTGTACATGCATGTTTAAAATAAAAGCATGAATATATTGATATATTATTTTAATAGCATCAAACATATAATTTTCGGAATGTCTGAGTGAGTGTCTGTCTGTCTGTCTGTCTGTCTGTCTGTCTGAAACAGCGTTTCTCCTCAGTGGCTGGAGCAATTGATCTGAAATCGCATCACCATTAGCATATGAACACACCTGACATAACTGTGAAGCCCGTTTGTCACTTTCACAAATCATATGCTGTATATTAGCATTTTTATGGTGTATCTACTATCTATTCTGCATCTAGCATGAGGCATATCTATTCTGCATCTAGCATGAGGCAACATTGTTTAACCAGCTGTGTGTGTGTGTGTGTGTGCGTGTGCGTGTGCAGGCGGGTGTGTGTGCAGGCGGGCGGGCGGGCGGGGGGGACACAGTATCTCTGTAGCCATTAAACGAAACGGGTATTTCTTACATTGATGCTCATACATCATGCAAGCACCAGTTAAAGTTACTTTCCATCCCTCATATACTGTGTGTGTGCACAGTGCACATCCCATAACCCACACACTGCACATCATTTCGGAGCTCATATCTTTAAACGGGTAAGGGCTAGTAGTATTGAATGGACAATAACATGGTATGTTAATACACATACATTTTGGACATAAATATAGAATATGTTGTAGCCCCACCCCCACCCTACGAGGTAGGGGGTCCTTGCTCCATCTCCCCATCAGTTTGGGGGTCCCTGGACGGAAAACGTTGAAGACCCCTGGTCTAGATACCTACAAAAATGATGAGTGAACATTCCACATAATGAGGCTAAACGGCAATTACATTCCTCTCTTTCTCTCTCCCTCTTTCTAAATCTCTCACACTCTGACTGCCCCCCCCAGCACACACACACACACACACACACACACACACACACACACACACACACACACACACACACACACACACACACACACACACACACACACACACACACACACACACACACACACACACACACACACACACACACACACACACACAGGTCGTCTGGTGCACCAAGGTCATTCGTGGCTGACATTCTCAGCTCTGGTCAACTATTGTCTTTTGGTCGTCGTGGTAACATCAGTGTCACAAATGCACACCCCTTTATTTGATAAAATACCATATGCCATATTTCTCTCACACACACATTTCTCTCTCGCGAACGTACAAGCGCACGTGCACACACAGGCACACGCACACACACACACACACACACACACACAGGTCATCAATTCCTTTTTATTTTGTCTAAGCTATGGAAGAAACACAGAAATTGGCCAGAATGCGTAGTAAAGACTGTAAAAATGTACCTGGGTGTGCTGCAGGCATAGCCACCAATGCTCTAGTGTAGATAGCCTAAAGCTATATTCATACAATATTTGTGTGGGGTTGAGAATTTTTTTTCATCAGGAAAAAATAATATAAAAAAAGAAAGGAAAGAAGAAATATATATAATATATATATATATATATATATTTTTTTTTTCACATAAAGCAGCAGACAGGAAACACGCTCAGAACAAAGTAAAAAAATAAGAGAAGGTTTTCTTTTCAATTTAAGCGAAAATAATTCTACACAAAACCGACTTTGAGCTCTGTCACCACCCCTGCCCCCCAGAAACAACATAAAGTTCCCCTTTACCCTCTGAACTACCTCCCCTAGTGTGTGTGTGTGTGTGTGTGTGTGTGTGTGTGTGTGTGTGTGTGTGTGTGTGTGTGTGTGTGTGTGTGTGTGTGCGTGCGTGCGTGCGTGTGTGCAGCATGCGTGTGTGCATGCGTGTGAGCGTGTACGCGCGAAGGGATAAAAAGCCCATCGGCATTATCAGTAGGCAGCATTTACAAGTGAAAGAGCTTGCAGAAAGGATCAGTTAGGGAGAGAAAGGACAGACCCAGGCAGCCTCACAGATGTTAGAGGGGAGGGGAGGGGAGGGGTGGAGGAAAGGCTAAAGGGGAAATGGAGGGAAAGAGGATGGGGAACCAGGAGCCTGAGTCATACTTTGTCAATGGACAGGGTTCCCACACATTTTTACCAATTAATTTCCAAAACCTTTCCAAAACTTTTCCAGAATATTTAACCCAATTTCCAGGACTATATAACAATAATTCAGCTCAATAACGAGTCGCATACTCCTATGCACAATGCCCAAAGACAGGTAGTGTATAGTAGAGGTCTTCACGGGTCCAATTTGAACTACCCGAACCCAAAAGGACCCGGGGGAAATGGACCCGGACCCATATGGCCCCGTCTATCATTTGGAATTTGAGAACCGTTACCCGATCAGCCCCGAGACGTGATGGATCCGATCCGAACGGCCCCGCCTGTTATTAGAAAAATTGGATCCGATACCCGAGCAGAACGAGAGATCCGAGACCCGAACCTGTCGCCCCGAAATGAAAGAATGCCAACGTTATTATATTAAGAGTTGTAATCAGACATATTTCTTACCTAACGTCGTCACGGTGCTGCTGTTGCTGTCAGCGGCGCTGTGCCTCTCGCCAAAAGATGATCTTTTCCCAGACCAGTAAGTCAATGCGGACAGTTTGTAAATACAAATAAATCCATGTTTTTATTCCTTCTTCTTTGGTTAGCCAATGCTAATGCTATCGTTTTCTGTCGCATGTGTTGTTCATTATATCTTTCTGCTTTGAGTGTCCATTTTGCTCTGCAGAGCATGACAACACGCAATGACAACTCCATTGTAAACCGTTAACCAAAACGTTACGTTAATATCTTTGATAATAATAACAATCCAACTGATACAGTCAGTGTTGTTGAGACTGAGTGAGTTATACTTCTCAGTTCTCACAACCAATGCAACAGATTACATGCTGCATCTTTAGTGCCATCGTGTGGCGTTATCTATTTGGTGCAGTTGTTGTGTTCACTTTCACTTCAATCTCGGCCTGTCTCGGCTCCACTCGGGTAACAGGAGATACCCGGGGAACCGGGGCAGACGGCCCCGGCCCCGGCCCGCCCCGCGGTAAAAGCTCGAAAACGGCCCCGTTACCCGGCTCGGGGCGGTTCGGATCGCGGGTAATTTCGGATCTCGGGCAGGTCCGAAGACCTCTAGTGTATAGCAGTGGTTCTCAACCTTTTCTGGCCGTGACCCACGAAATAATCATATTTTAACTGGGGACCCGGCACCTCGACGAGCACTAAGAGTTGAGGAATTTTGCATAACACGGTTCTATTGTGGAAATAGCAGATCTACATGCTCACAACGCCTCGCGTTGCGAGGCGTTGTGAGCATGTAGATCGGCTATTTTCACAATTTCTGCCTCTAATATTTGACAATTTGGCCCATGTTTAATTTGTCATTTCAGAGGTATTAACAAAATCAATAACCAAAGACAATGCATAGCTATTTTCTCCAGGACCTTTCAGGATAAATTCCAAAACTTTTCCAGTACTGGAAAAATATTTTTCTAATAAAAATATTCAAAGACTTGCACAAATGTTCAAGATTTTTCAAAAATAGCAGATCTATAAGCTCGCAGCGTGGCACTCGGTGCCGCGCTGGGAGCTTGTGTATCTGCTATTTTTCAATAGATAAAGCATAAAATAATGATTAAAGTGGTTCAAATCTAAAGTGACACGGATGCAAGATTTCATAATCCGGTAGGCTATCTCGTGCCGAAAATAGCAAATCTACAAGCTCACATTGTGGCACGTGCAACGCACTGTGAGCATGAGCATGTAGATCTGTTATTTTTGGGAGTATAAATTTAGCATGAGAAAGAGGAGGAGGTCAAGTAAGAGACATTATCCACTTGAACTCTTGCATCCCTATTCTGGTGGGGATTTTCGCAGAATATATCAGATCTACAAGCTGTGAGCTAGTAGATCGTCTATTTTCAGCCAAAGAGTGGACATAGCAAAGACAACTCAGGTCAAATTGACTAAGTATTTTAGGTTTAAGTTTACGTTTCCTCCACGCACACATGGAAAGGAATGAACCCATTAAGACGTGGCATTAATTAGCCATTGAAAAATAGCAGATATACAAGCTCACATCGCAGCACCGAGTCCCGCGCTGCGAGCTTGTAGATCTGCTATTTTTCAAAAATATTGAAAATGTTTGCAAATCTTTGAACATATATTTTTAAAGCAAACTTTTGTAACTCAAATCTCTGCTTCTGGGGGATCCCTGGAACAACATATTTTGAGATGGGGGTCCCGATCCACGGCTAAAATAAATGTAATTTTGAGGGTCCATTGACATGAAAATGTTAATGGAGAACCACTGATTTAGAAGAAGGATTTAGAAGACATTTATAGAATTGGGTCAAAAATATTCCAAATGTCCAAGATTTTTCAAAATTACAAGCTCGCAGCACGGCACTCGGTGCCGCGCTGTGAGCTTGTGTATCTGCTATTTTTCAATAGATAAAGCATACAATAATGGTTAAAGTGGTTCAAATCTAAAGTGACACGGATGCAAGTTAGCGAAAGCATAATTTGATTTAGAGGATGGACTGGGGATGGGATGCAGCCAGGGAACAGGTGATACTTACAGGGCTCTGACTGGCTTGGAAGGGTCACGCGATGTTCTTTCACACCATCAAAGAGTAGCTCAGCCCCACCTCTAGTCAAAAACAAAACAAAAACACACACACATTGAGGTTTTGATTGATTGATTGAAGAATTTATTAGAAGTTTGCAATAGAAAAAAGTACAGTTTCATGACAGTACAAATCACTGGTACAAGGTCAACTAAAAGGAGATTCTAGAAAGCCGAGGCTTATTTCCACAGGAACCACACTTTAAGTATCTCATATAACATTGAAAGACAGACGGATAGAACATAGTACTTTATCTAGGATAATATCAGTTTCAAGAGCATAACATCAAATACAAAGGAAAAGGGGGGGGGGCATGGGGGCTTAGTCTATTTACAAGTCACGGGTAGCAGCTGTCTGAAGGTGACTTTTCATACCAATTTTGAAGGAGGCTAGGGATTTGCTCTCCTTTAAGGCTTATGGAAGGGCGTTCCACATGTTGATGGTATAGCAGGAGAATGAGTTAGAGCCTTGTTTAGTGTTAAATCTACGTTGATGATGATTAGTGGAGCTAACATAGCTTATATTTGGTTTCATAATATTTCAAAAGCATCCTGTAATGTACCTTTAAACTTAGGTTTCTAATTTCTAGTTGTCTCTGCCAGGCTGAAGGCATGGGGAGACTATGTTTTGCACCCTGTCCGTCTGTCCGTGCGTATGCAACAGGCTGATCTGTGTTTTTACCTTTAACTCCACCGATCAGTGTAAAACAGTGCACTCCCGTAGAGGCCAAGGAAAAACTTTTGCCCTGCATTTTTCACATCTGCCTTTTATAGTGCCACCAGGAGGCCGACTTATGTAAAACACATTTTTGGATATTACTCCTTCTGATTTTATCCAAAAATCTGTCACACGAATCAGTACACAGTATCTCTATAGTCATATGATCAAGAAGGATCTGTCTGATATTTCATATTCTATCCTGATTGGCTAACATTTGATTGGCTTCCAAAGTTGTCAGGATTGGTCAGTTTTGAACAAAATGCCTCAAATCATGAACACAGCTTGCCTTGCGCTTTCCATAAAACTTTGCACACACATTCCCACACACACAGGTCAAGGAACAAATGCCACCCTTTTCACACAGGCCTGTTATAGCGCCACTAGCAGGTCTTTTTAACAAATCTTTTGGAACAAAATCAAATCATGCATGCAGTGTCCGATTGCCATGAAAGGCCAAAGAAGACATGGTACCCTTTTCACATTGGCCTATAATAGCGCCACCAGGAGGCCACAGTAACCTTCCTGACCTGGCAGAGACCTGTGCTTGGAAGAGCACTGCTTCTAGTTTATTATGTTTATCTTTGCAGGCGGGACACCTGCAGCGAAGCCATGCCCAGGCCAAACCTCTTGCTCTGCAGTGCATAACAAACATAACAAACAAGGGTAGACAAATGTTGACCGTTATATTATCTTTAACCTGGTTTCTTACAAAGAGTCACAATAATAAATCAATCTCATTGGTATTGGACTTGGTTACCTCCTCTGCTATTGATTCATAATCTCTCTATTGAGGCTTCATATTATTAATTTATTCTTCAATTAATTTGGGTGAATCATTTTGAATAAAGACCTCATTAACAAGGGAGAGCTTAACAAACATATCTAAACAAACTAGTCCATACCTTAAACTATGTGTAGCCTAATGCCAAAAATATATATATAAAAAAATAAACCCTGATTAAATTTGGTGAAAGATATCAATCCGTTTCAAGCATCAAATTTAACATATACCAACCCACAGAGGATAAAATGCATAATAACAGGGACATAGCTGTATAAAAGGCCCTGCTACTGTGAGTTTATCTCGAGTCCCAAATAGGGATGGGACGATATGAAAATGTAATGTTGTGACCACAAGCAGATCTACAAGCTTGTAGTTCGTCTATTTTTTGGCGAAGAGATTTGGTAGAGAGTGAAACAAAAACTAGACCAGGTCACCTGGTTCTGCCAGACCCGCAATTAAAACTAGAAAAGAAAATTTCCAAGAAATTTTAAGTGTGCCTGCAGCTCGCTAAGTCTGTGCAACCTTGTGTAGCGGTTGGTGTTAGCATTAGCGTTACATTTTTTAACATTAGCATTTTTTGCATAAGCTTTAACATTATGGTTCTTCATATGACACCACCCACAGCCATTTCGACTAATTAGTGGCGTTTTGGCGCATTTTTGGCCGTTATCACGGGTCGCACTTTAACGACTTTTTTTTTTTGAGAAAAATTTGTTTTGTGAGAAAAAATTTTTTTTTTGAGAAACAAAAGTTTTTTGAGAAAAAGGTTTTTTGAGAAAAAAAAATTTTTGAGGAAAAAAAATTTAGAAAAAAAACATTTTTGAGAAAAAAATGTTGAGAAAAAAAAAATTGAGAAAAAAAAATTTTTGAGAAAAAAAAATTGAGAAAAAAAAATTGAGAAAAAAAATGTGAGAAAAAAAAATTTTAGAAAAAAAAAATTTGAGAAAAAAAAAATTGAGAAAAAAAAAATCAGAAAAAAATTTTTTTTGAGAAAAAATAATTTTTTGAGAAAAAAAAAAAAAATTATGACACCAGCCGCGAGTCTGTACGACAAACGGTTCATGAGTTATAGAGGCACTTACTTACTTATGTATGTATATAAGTATGGCGGATTACAATAAGTGTTTTGCTATTGCATAGCAGGCACACTTACTTAATCAGTGTTTGCCTCTGACTGCTCATCTGCCCCTCCCTTCCCTTGCTTGGCTGATTGCCTGAGTGCCGTCACCTGTACGGGACCAGCTGAGTTGAGTTGGCTGACGAGCTGCTGAGGAAAAGAGGGACCGACCGACAGACCGACCGACCGACAAAGCCTTTTGTAGGCCGACCCCCTGGGTCTGGCAAAAAAGTCTGTATCAAAGTTCTTTACTGGTCGGTTTTACCAATATAGAGGGTTTAAGTGGTAACAGCTTGGCAAATAAAAGGTGAATTGATGTGAGTGTTTTTTAATCACGATAAAAACGATTATCGTCCCCTGACTTTACAGTTTCCTCCATAATATTCCTTTTAAGTATAAAGTACTAGAAGTTCAGGCCGCTGTGCGGCCTTCACCGCCATGTTGCGGCAGTGTGGTGTGTGTAATGGCCAAATATGGGTAATTCTTTTTTTGAGAAAAAAAGTTTTTTGAAAAAAAAAAAGAAAAAAAAAATGTTTTGGGGAAAAAAAACGCTTGCGCACACACACACACACCCCCCTCTGTTGTAATTCGATACTCTACTCTGCTCAGCTCCTCTCCCCCCTCCCTCCCTCTGTAACTTGATACCCTGATGATCATTTTGACGTTTCAGCACTGGCCAGAATGTTCAGAATACTATGTCAGGACTGGCTGCTCTGCGTGAGGCGAGATGTTGTTAAATTGAAATAAATGCGGTTCAAAGAGTGGCATGTTTAAAATGTGGACAGTTGTAAATTTTCACGTTTGTTCGACGTGGTGGCTATGTTTGTGAGAGGTGTTTGTGAGAATATGTAGCTAAACATTCTGGTTTAGGTTTGCCACCAATTGCTCCAGTATAGATGCTTGATATGTGTACTCCAGCCTTGCGGGACATGTTATACAATTAAATCAAAGACTTCAAAGTTAATTAAACATAGAATACTATGCCTCAGGGCGACGTCGCCCTGAAGGGCGAGGGTGCGCAGATTCTTTGCCATCTGACCAGTGATGTATATCGGAACAGTTACCCATATATGGAGACCCCTGGTACCCATATATGGAGATCCATATAAGGAGATATGCTGTCATTGCTGTGAGAGCCCAAACATGCTTACTCAGGTATTCGTTATGTGAAAGTCCTATGAAGTCTATGACATCTGACATCATACCCTTTTATGCCCATAAATGGAGATCCCTGTCTGAAAAGCCAGTCACACAGATATGGGCTGTCTTGGCCATCTGTCTTGGCCAATGGGAATTCCCTAATATAGCAAATAGCTAACCCTAAAACATATATAATTATAGACTCCTTTGTAAACAAGCTAAACATTCTTTTTGTTCAGGGTTTTCTAAAGTGAGCAGAATTGTTTTTAATAATTTCAGTTCAAATAATGGTTATTTTTGTATTAAGATCTGCTATTTTCAAACATTTTGTACTTTTACTTTTGGTGCTTTAAGTATATTTTGATGCCAATACTATTGTACATTTTGAATTCCAGACTATTACTTGTAATAGAGTATTTCTATATTGTAGTATTGATACTTTTTACTTGTGTGAGAAATGAGAAATGGGAGTGCTTTTTCCCCCACTGATCCATATACTCTATGCACTGATCCCCGTCAGTGTCATTACAACCACACACATTTGCTGGCACTGGTGTAAAGTAACTAAGTACATTTACTATACAGTTTTGAGGTATTTGTACTTTACTTGAGTATTTCCAGTTTTCAGTAGACTACTTGTACTTCTACTCCACTAAATCTCAGAGGCAAATATTGTAATTTTACTTCACTACAAGTATTTGAAAACTCTAGTTACTAGTTACTTTGCAGATATAAATGATTATATCATAAAACATACATTAATCCACACATTAGCCCTATTTTATACCTGGCGAGCCTATTTGAAAATAGCCGAACTACGAGCTCACAACAGCTTGTAGATCTGCTATTTTCAAACATATTGTATTTTTCTTTTGGTACTTTATAGTATACTAGAAGCTTCGGGCGGCCCAGCGTCTAGTCGGCGACCTGGCCAACTCGGGAACGATGTAAATAGGGAATGAATGCCCCGCCCTTTAATGCAAACCCCATTATACCTGTTGTCATAGGACCCGTTTTGACCATCTGTTTGCCTGTGTCCATTTATGCCCATATATGGAGATATCTGTTATCTGTCTGTCTGTCTGTCAGTGTCCATTTTATGTCCATATATGGAGATCACTGCAGATATAGTTCTGGGTCCATTTTATGCCCATATATGCACATATATGGAGATATCTGTCTATTTGCGTCCATTTCATGCCCATATATGGAGATCTCTGTATCTGTCTGTCTGTGTCCCTTTATGCCCGTATATGGAGATCTTTGTGATTCTGCGTAAATTTTATGCCCATATATGCCATTTGCGTCCATTTTATGCCCATTTATGGAGATCTCTGTATCCGTCTGTCTGTGTCCCTTTATGCCCGTATATGGAGATCTTTGTGATTCTGCGTCCATTTTATGCCCATATATGCTATATATGGAGATATTCAGAGATTTTTTGTTGACTCATGTGGCGTACGTGATGTCAGAGCCTTTTATGAAGTGATGTCACAATGAGTCAGAGCGTCTGTCAGTGTCCATTTTATGTCCATATATGGAGATCACTGCAGATATAGTTCTGGGTCCATTTTATGCCCATATATGCCCATATATGGAGATATCTGTCTATTTGCGTCCATTTCATGCCCATATACGGAGATCTCTGTATCTGTCTGTCTGTGTCCCTTTATGCCCGTATATGGAGATCTTTGTGATTCTGCGTAAATTTTATGCCCATATATGCCATTTGCGTCCATTTTATGCCCATTTATGGAGATCTCTGTATCCGTCTGTCTGTGTCCCTTTATGCCCGTATATGGAGATCTTTGTGATTCTGCGTCCATTTTATGCCCATATATGCTATATATGGAGATATTCAGAGATTTTTTGTTGACTCATGTGGCGTACGTGATGTCAGAGCCTTTTATGAAGTGATATCACAATGAGTCAGAGCTTTCGCCGATTTCCTCCGGAACAGCCTGATGTCAACAATCAACCCCGCATAAGGAGATTCCGAACGTTTCGCGCCGGTTCGGGAAAACCGCGCGTCGGGTCGGGTCGAGACCCGGCACTGCACTCTGTGCCGCGGCGGGGAACGCGCGTGCCGAATCTGAAGCCGGTGGGACGAACGGTTCTCGAGATACGCGGATTACAGACACACAGACAGACAGACACACACGCAGAGACTTCTCGCATTTATAGATAGATTTAGACACTTTGGTACTTTTGCTCAAGTAGATGTTGAATTCCGTACTTTTACTTGTAATGGAGTATTTCTGCACTGCAGTATTGATAAAACGGAGTACTTTTTCCACCACTGATTACAACCACACAAAGTTGCTGGGTTGCCCTGGCACTGTGATGACAACAAGCACTGACCTAAGCATACAGCAGCAGTTCTACGTCGTAGGGTGCAGCAATCGGTTATGAAACATAATAGAATGTTCAGCAGCGTGTCGCCGTTATGTAACTTTCAGACGAAGCATAATGTCGGCGAGTATACTGAACACAAAACTGTTAAAAGTGCCTACCCAAACTCCAGGTGCAGAGCTACGGGCGCCGCCATGTTTCAGCCAAACACAGGAAGGAAACACACGATGACGCACCTCAACGGAAGTGACGCATGAGACACACACGCTCACGAAGGCACGCACGCACGCACGCGCGCACGCGCGCACACACACACACACACACACACACACACACACACACACACACGCTGAGTGAAAGTCTAAGTACAATTTAATAATTTGAATGTAAACGTGAAAAGACAAGAAAAAGAAACAAAGAAAAGGGGAAATATAGGCTATATAGGAAGAAATATGATATATATTTACACACACACACACACACACACACACACACACACACACACACCGTCAAAGGTGAAGGCATATATATATATATATATATATATATA
>NC_137822.1:24587879-24612879 GCF_963921795.1 Nannobrachium achirus | reverse complement strand
TGTGTTTTATTTGTCTGTCATTCAATGTTATGAGTTTAAAAAAAAAGGATGACTAATTGAAACAAGCCCAAAGGCTTTCTTGAGGTGTTTATCCTTTTAGTTGACCTTGTAGGCCTACAAGTGAACATTACTGTCATGAAACTGTACCCTTTCCTATGCAAACTTCTAATACAGTCTGTAAAGATCTTCATGAGGTGGGTGTTGGATAGATATTTAGCAATACATAAATACAGCTCATATAGTTTGTGTTATGGAGGTGGGTATCCTGAACAGTGGACTGAGACATGTGACTCCTGAGCAGAGGTCATCACATGCCATGAGCTCCATGTCCAGTGAACTCATAATCTACCATCATTTAAAACTATAGTATTTCTGCACTGATCAAATCAGTGTCCTATATCTATTGGAATGAAAGCCACTGTGTATACAGACATCAACACAGCATATGGTCCAAGTCTAATACTATATTTGGGATTTCAATAACAAGATCAGTCAGCCAGTCAGAGCTTTCATTGCGCATAATTAACAAAACAACATATTTCTTTAAATAAAATATTTGCCATGCATTGGACATCTCTTACCATGGACACATCGATGAACCCTGCTCCTAAGTCTTTACTTTAGATTTAGCTTTATCCTATTCTGCTTCTCAGTTCAACGGTATACAATTCTATGTATGTATGTATGTATGTATATTTTGTATGTATGTCTGATCACAAAAAACAGCTCATTGGCACAAGCATTTTTTATTGTAAAAGGGAAAAAGAATTACTATGTACAGTACATAAAAAACATGGGCTCAGTCACAAATCCTTTTTTTTCTTCTTTTTGTCCTTTTCCTTTTCAGAGTTCTTTCCACAAGTCCAGCTATATACAACAGGATAATCGACATATTATCATTACATTCCTGTACAGCATCCGAAAGAATACAAATAAAAACACATTACAACCATAAATCATTGTCATCAATCATCATCATCATAATTATCATCATCACTGTTGTTAACATTGATCCTAAACCAGTAGGTATCCTCTCCGTCTGAAAACACAGAAAATGTGTTTTGTGTAAGTATACGGTTAACAGCAATTAATGATTCTTTATTTATTTTTGCTGACTGAAGTGAAGGGCCTAAGTGGAACGTTAACGCGTGTCTCCCAGGTTTATAAATACTTGTTACAGACCTATTATCAGTTTACAGCAGACACCAACAGTAACTCGAGTTACAATTAGTTTTTTCAATGATATATACCGGTAGTATCATTTAATTATTTGACTCTGCATTAGCTGACCATTAATGTTTAGATCAGTGGTGACGAAAGAAAGAGAATAAAAAGAGGTAGAGCGGAGGAAACGAAGAACCAAACATCTCTGAGACAGTGGCCCTCAAACCTTTTCACTTCAAGGACCCCCCAGCTTGGTATGCATTAGGCCATGGGCCCCCATAACTCAGAGAGTGTCAAACTGTACACTCACATGTGTACATTCTCGCAGCTACAGACATGTAAAGCCCGTATCAGAGTCTACGGTGGAGACCTATCCACCGCAAATTTGAGGTGGAAAGCTTTCCACCTCAAGTCAGAAAATAAGTGCAGGCCATCATAGTCACGGCCCACGGTGAAGTCCTTTACCCCGTCTAGACCGGTTCAGGTCGACCAATCAGTGAACGGGGTGTAGAGCCTGTCTGTCTGATAGTAAAAACAGAGAGATGTGTTGGGACTCACGGTGGAAAGCTCTCCACCGTGAGGAATGATGTAACGTTGTAGTTTCATGACTCAAAAAGACTCGAAAAGACTACGCCTTCCACCGTGGACCCGACTATATGATACGGGCTTAAGGGTCCATTTGGTTTCTAGCCATCAGTAACATAGCTTCAGACTCCCCTGGAACCCCCTCAAGGACTCCTGGGGGTCCCCGTACCCAACTTTGAGAACCACTGCTCTGAACTCGTCTAAACAGGTGTCTGTTCTGAATGGGTCTCAGCCCTTCTTCCTGATTGGCTGAAATGATTGCATAGATCTGAGAGTGGACTCTAACCCTCTCAGGCCTACATACACAAATCGTTGTTGTCGGGCAGAAACCTCTCTCTAAAAAACAAAAAAAAAGGTTTTATGTATTTTTTCTTGGTAAATTATCATATTACTCCGTCATACTATACTGCCCTACAAAGGCAGAGTGCAGTAACTACGTTTTTCGGACACACCGACTTATTTGTGTCAGCCAAAGGTCAAATTTTCATGATATTGGGGGATGAACAATTAGCTCAAGAACAGATATACAATCAGTGTAATATCACTTTTATGCCTTTATCTCATTTGGCTGATCAGCTGTAACACTTTTAAACCAATTCTTTAGTGAAATTCTTGTACGTAGTTACGGCACTCTGCCTTTGTAGGGCAGTATAGTGTCACACAAAAGTAGCAAAAATAGCCGATCTACAAGCTCAACAACACGTCGCGAGACACGCTTTGAGCTTATAGATCGAAAACTTTTGCTACATTGGATTTTGAATCCCGAAAAGTAACAGTTTTGGACATGTGAGGTTTCCAGCCAACACGCCCGACAGCGACAAAATCCTCAGCGTTCATTTATCCATTTTTAACTCTCAGAGCCGGCGGTGCAAAATGAACCATGAGGATCTTCCTGTGTACTATACATACAGCATTGCATTAACACACAACAATAATCATTGTTAAATGCCGTAGAATATCAATGATTACCGTTACAATCGTTCTTGCTCTAAGTCTGCTGACACATGTTCAATGCATACAACCAAAGGTTTACTCTAGCTGACATATTTGGGGAAAAGCATTTTCCATCAGATATTTCTCAGTCTACAAACCTTTCAAGAGAATTCAATGAATTGAATTATGTTAATTGAATAATATTTTCTTGTTGATCAGTTATGAATCAACAAGAATCACAAATATGAACTGGTTAATCCGCAGAATGTTTTTATTTTCAGCCCTCACTGTAGTTGTTGCATTATATCTGGCTTTGTATTATATTTTTTAAATGCATGCCTAATACATTTCTAATGTCATTTAATGACATTACCTGATACATTTTTAATGAGTTTGTATGAACGTGGTTTGCTTTGTGGAATGGACACGGACAGCTTTTCATCTAGCCCAGAGAGGTTCAGACGCCAGATGGGAAATGCTGCCCCTGGTGGTACATCTCAGTGGTTCTCAACCTGTAGGTTGAGAACCCCCAAATTATTTTTGGGGGGGTCTCCAGATGTTTAGCTAAATGTTAACATTGTTTTCTCACTCGACAGTAAACAGACCAACATACAGTATAAGTGTATACATGGTATCTACAAGTGACAATTTAGGATTGTAAAGACATTTTTAGTACCTCTGGTCAAACATATTGGTCAAATAGTCAAATATTACAGTCAGAAATTGTGAAAATAGCAGATCTACATGCTCACAACGCCTTGCGAGGCGTTGTGAGCATGTAGATCTGCTATTTTCACAAGGGAATAGATCGAGACAAACTAAATGTAATGCCAACTCCTACAATTCCAAGTGCTTGTTTAGGGTGGGGGGTCCCCAGTTCAAATATGATTATTTTGGGGGTCGCGGTCTGAAAAGGTTGAGAACCACTGGTATATCTGACCAGGCTGGGAACCCTCCAGGATAACCTTTCATGGGTTCAATTAGTAACATTAATAACACGGTGATCCTCTTTGATCAATGACAAAATAAATACAAAATATAAAATAAAATCACGTACAAATAAAAACCACGTAGGAATGTAAACAAAGACGTGTGTGTGTGTGTGTGTGTGTGTGTGCGTGCGTGTAACGCCTCCAGGATTCGAACCTGGAAAGCCAACATCCTAACCACTAGGGGAATTAGACTTTTGGTCATCAGGCAGAGGCGCTAAGCCACTACTGTTACACGTGCACACACATGAACATCTTTATATGAGCTATGTTTTATATCATGGCATATCACCTATCTTTCACAGAGAAACAATGTGTCATGACCACCATTTAAAACAAACATTTACTGTGGCAAAGCTCCGTTTGGGCTTTGGGCACAACGCGGTCTGTAAAGCCTGAGTCATACTTGTTTTTTTTCACATCATGTCGCGCACCGACAAGCAGCCGATCTACAAGCAACGTGTTGTGAGCTTGCAGATCAGCTATTCTCCGTGCAACTAATTATTTATCAGGCCCGAAGGAGCAGAGGAAGCTCCACCTGGCTCATTTTCCTGCAGTCGCCGTAATCTTTCAGCTAGTAGTAGTCAGGAAGTCAACAGGAAGAGGAAGACAAGACAAGGAAGTCTTTGTGCCTCATAAGGATTCCACAGTGAGTGTAAAGCCTGATTGCATCAACTAAATTCAAAGTGGTGTGTGATGTGTCACTGGTAAAAAATGCCATCAACTGGATAAAAGCGACAGTTTCTTCAGTTGAAATGTCATCATGACACTAGGCCCCGTTTAGACTGAAGTCAAATCTAGCCTAAATCTGATTTATTTCTCAAATCCTTTTGGCCCGACTGTTCACACTGCATTTGCAAGTGACCATATCGGATCTGTGTGTGCAGACTGATTTTAACAAGGTCAACCCAAAGCCACCCTGTGTCGACACCTTTGGTTACCGTGGTAACGTTCGAATTCTTAATTTTCCTCTGTCAGTGCAGTTAGGACCTTGTGAACCCATTTTCTGCCATGCCGTGAGATATGTCTTCATATCTTGCCTTGCTTGTTCCTCTACATTTCTCATGTAGGCCTACTAGGCATCCCCCCAAAGTGCTAGTCCACTGTCCACTGAATGGTGCTCGCCATTTCTTCTGTACTGTAAAACCTATGCTGAATTATTGTTTTGTTTTTGTTTCATTACACCCCTTGCGCTCTCATGAATCAAAAAGCTATGCTCACGCTCTGTAATGACGTCAGTGGCGCTCGGGTCGCGCTGCAAGTGACGTTTTGGATTTTGATATGTGACTTGGCTCGTTAGATCAGGCTACTGCGTTCAGTCTGAGACACATCTTTAGAAATCAGATATGAACGAGATCTTAATTAAACCACCTCTGGATGTGGCTCAAGTCACATTTGTAAAAATCTGATTCCATGTGACCTGTCTGCATTTAGACTCATTTAAACAAATCGGATTCCAATCTGGATGTGGCACAGATCTGGTTCAGGCTGGATTTGACTGCCAGTGTAAATGGGGCCTTTGTCACCGAAGAATAAATCAGGTTTAACACATGATGTTTAACACATAAACACACAAGATGCACAGCCAGTGTGGTGACCTTAGATGTTAGGTGTTCTAGTGAGAACGCGCACGGGGGCAGGTGCTATAGTTCACTGTGACGAACAGGTGGCTCAAGCTTGTGCGATAGGGCGGTGAGGACTTTGTTAAACTTCTCGTAGCGCTCCGTCTGGCTGCCCTCGGAGCCGCGGCTGCCCCACAGGAGACGCATCTGGAACTCAGTCTGGAAGATCTCAAGCACCTCAGCTCTCTCCTGGAATCCTGGGGGAGCGGGAGAGGAGAGGAGAGGAGAGGAGAGGGAGATGTTAAAAGGACAGGAAAGAAAAAAGAAGATAATATATTTTTGCTTTATTAAAGTTATTTGTTGAGATTTGTATGGTGTCCGTCTGTCCGAGTACCTGGAAAAGTGTGCTATAATCTTGATGTGTTAGTATTGTTAAAAAGGGGAAGGGGTCACCCCTTTAGTATTTAGAAACTAGATGCTGTTATCTTTTACCTTCGCATAAATACATATTGACAAGTATATTAGATAAATAGCTGCAACTTGATTTGGAACTGTTGATAAAGGCTTAGGTAAGGTTAACTGGGGGCTGATCAATACGTGATCAATGGTAAGGCTGATCAATAACAAGATATAGTAGAAAACACTGGTGTGATGTGATAGTTATTGGCACGCTGCCCAATGCAGTGGTAATGGCCTCAGACTGGAAGCCAATGGCCACGTGTTGAGGATCAATGCTGTGAACATACGACCAAGAGCCACATACTGTACACATGCGCACACAGTTGTTTAGGCACTGATGTGGCTAGAACCTTGGGTTGTATAGCTAACACCGGGGCTCCACTGCAGCCATCGGCAACGCAGGGAATGTTCCCTTTTTAATCAACTAGAAGCTGGGCCGCCCGAACCTGGCCAACTCGGAACAATGTAAATAGGGAATGAATGTCCCGCCCTTTAATGCAAACCCCATTATACCTGTTTTCATAGGACCCGTTTTGACCATTTGTCTGCCTGTGTCCATTTATGCCCATATATGGAGATATCTGTTATCTGTCTGTCTGTCAGCGTCCATTTTATGTCCATATATGGAGATCACTGCAGTTATAGTTCTGGGTCCATTTTATGCCCATATATGCCCATATATGGAGATATCTGTCTATCTGCGTCCATTTTATGCCCATATATGGAGATCTCTGTATCTGTCTGTCTGTGTCCCTTTTATGCCCGTATATGGAGATCTTTGTGATTCTGCATCCATTGTATGCCCATATATGCCATATATGGAGATATCTGTTTATCTGCGTCCATTTTATGCCCATATATGAGATTTCTGTCGCTTTTTCAAACAGATGGTCAAAACGGGTCCTATGACAACAGGTATAATGGGGTTTGCATTAAAGGGGGAACCGGCACTGTGTCTGCAACACAGTCGGAGGCACAGACAGATACAGAGATCTCCATAATGGGAATAAAGGGACACAGACAAACAGATGGAGGAGGAGACAAACTTAATGCAAACCCCATTATACCTGTTGTCATAGGACCCGTTTTGACCATCTGTTTGCCTGTGTCCATTTATGCCCATATATGGAGATATCTGTATCTGTCTGTCTGCGTCCACTTTATGCCCATATATGGAGATCTTTGACCATCTGTTTGCCTGTGTCCATTTATGCCCATATATGGAGATATCTGTATTTGTCTGTCTGCATCCATTTTATGCCCATATATGGAGATCTATGCAGACACAGTGCCAGTTCCGGAAAATCCTGATGTCAGACATCAGAATCCGAACCTTTCGTGCTGGTTCCAGAAAATCGTGTATCGGGTCGGGTCGGGTCGAGGCCGAGCACTGCACTACCTGCTGCGGTGGGGAACGCACGTGCCGAATTTGAAATAGGGAATGAATGCCCCACCCTTTAATGCAAACCCCATGAATGCCCCACCCTTTAATGCAAACCCCAATATACCTGTCATAGGACCCGTTTTGACCATCTGTTTGTCTTTGTCCACTTATGCCCATATATGAAGATCTCTGCACACACAGTACCGGTTGCAGAAAACTCTGATGTCAGACTTTATGCCCATATCTGGAGAACGCGCGTGCCGGTGGGAAGAAGGGTTCTCGAGATACGCGGATTACATACATACATACACATTCACAGAGATTTTGTGTTGACTCATGTGGCGTACGTGATGTCAGAGCCTTTTATGAAGTGATGTCACAATGACTCAGCGCTTGCGCCGATTTCCTCCGGAACAGCCTGATGTCAACAATCAGCTCCGCATAAGGAGATTCCGAACGTTTCGCGCCGGTTTCGGAAAACCGCGAGTCGGGTCGGGTCGAGGCCCGGCACTGCACTCCGCGCGGCGGCGGGGAACGCGCGTGCCGAATCTGAAGCCGGTGGGACGAACGGTTCTCGAGATACGCGGATTACAAACAAACAGACAGAGATTTGTCGCATTTATAGATAGATGAAGGGTGCTGCTCCATTGCCGGCGTTGCACTGCGTTCGGTGACGGCGTCCAACCTCAAAATTAGCCCCGGTTCATTTTTTGACGCCGTCCGGCTCTGGCACGATGCCTGATGGCTGCAGTGGAGCCCTGGCATAAGTGGCCATGTTATGAGTCCAAATATCTTTTTTTTTTTTTGTTTAGTTTATTTGATCACTCAGACACTCACATACATTTTTACAAGTCATACATCCACTTAGTCATTGTTACATGTGATCAAAAAGAATAGGCTGAAGCTGAAAGCTTGTGGATCCCTATCCTACTTATTCATGGAGTAAAATACAGTGATTAGTTATAGGAATGTTTGAAAATCAAGGATACATCGGCCTCATAGCAGATATGAGAAAAAATGGAAACAAATTAAATGGAGATAAAGGAAACATAATAATTTAGAAGTGTTTAAGATTTAAGGATACATCAGCCATTGATGATCATTTTCTCTTGCTTCTGTGCTCTGTGTTCGAGGGACTGGAAGGAGTGATTCCATTGAATGGCAAAACTAAAATCACACTTTTATAAGTTCTGCTATAGGCCTTATAATACCAATCCAGACATGTGTAACGGAGGTGATCCGAACCTCCCCACCTGGCTTCGAACCCGGGTCTCCCGCGTGAAAGTCCAATATCTTAACCATTACTCCAAAGGGATATCCCTATGGAACGAGGGCAGATACTAGACTTTTGAGGCTTCAGGCTGGGGCTGTGACTCTCTCCACCACACTAACCCCCCTTTGACCTCCTCCTATGGGGAAGCCCGGATCCGGGTCACGGCACCAATGTAACAGAGGTAATCCGAACCATAGCACGTAATATTTAACTACGGCTATAGGCTTTTGTTCAAACATGTTCTTCAAAACTGCAAAAAGGTTTTACACACACATACTGTACTGATGGCATATAGTAGACAGGACATATGGCTGGTCAATATGGCCCAAATCAAATATTGCGATAGTTTGACGATAATATTGTAGTATGACGATAATATCAAATTTAATTTACATTTTCCCCCAAAACATTCAAAAACAGCGCAGCCAAAGATAGCACATCTACAAGCTCACAAGAAGTTGTGAAGCGACACCTTGTGAGCTTGTACAGTAGATCCTCTATCTTTGCTATTCTTAAAGTGTTCGTACAACAAAGTATACGGTAGAGTTTAAGTGGTTTGTTAATCTGAATCTTACCCTGTAGTTTGGTCTCTGCATTGGCCGTGTAGACCCCTCCATGGTGTGCGATGGTACGAGCTGCCTCCAAGTGGTTCATCACCACGTCCACGCCTGCCTCCACGCTGTCCCATGGGTCCAGACTGTCCCCTAATGCCACCCCTCGCTCCAGCAATGAGAGGACAGGGACAACGTGCGGGAAGGAAGCGCTGGACAAGACACAGCTGTCTGCAAGCACGCACAAAGTCACAAAGTGTTAGCAAAGTTACAAAATGGATAAACTAACACAGAAATGACAAGCATACATGTACACAAACACACCTACATGCCCACAAACGCACACACACAGAGGTTCTCACCCTTGCCGTCATTCATGTTCTTCATGAAAGGTTTGAGATTCTTCTCATAAAGGATGGCACCCTCCGTATGCCTCTGGCGTAATGTCACCCACGTCTGCTCCAGGCGAGAGATCTGAAAGGGGTTGTTGTGGGTTGTGGGCACAGTGACACACATTTATTTGGAAAATGTTTGCCTATGACATGCCCTAAAACAGGGACACCATTTTGAAAGTGGTCAATAAATGTATCGTTGCAGACATGAAAAACTAAATTCTATGCACTCAGTGCCAAACTAAAATCCAGAAGAAATTTCAATATGTGAATAAAATATTCATACAATTACTGCAATCTTAGGTTAAATGCAAATGCTAGGAATTGGCAATTGCCATCCACTGGGACCCCAAATAAGGCTACTGGTGTAGAGACATTAAACATGTCATATCTACCATACCTGGGGCAGTTCCAGGGCTCTCATCACAGCGGCGAAGCCAAACAGGTTGGCCAGGTTGCCCTTCAGCTCAGCAGCCAGCTGGATGGTCTTATGGAGCAGCGCTGCTCTCTCCTCTGTGCTCCCTGTACAGCCCAGCAGGTCCACTGCCATCATTATGGACATGGTGTAGAACCTGCACGGGGGAAGACATGGTCTTATATCAGGGGTGGGCAACGTTGATGATGGCGAGGGCCACTATATTTCCACCTTCACTCCAGAGGGCCACATTGCATATTGCTACGTCCTACTTTATCGGCTATTTTTGCTTCTTTTGAATTGGAATCCTGATTTTTATTTTTTATTGGAATCCTGAAATGTAACATGTAACACATTTAGTTATATACTCATGTTAACTTCATGAACTTAAATACAAATACATTGGACATAAAAAAATTACATTTTAATACTGCTAATACTAGTCATTAAGCTACTAATATAGGATTTTTTTTTGTAATATATTAGTATTCCGGTATCAACCTGTGGGCCGCATAAGTGAAGGTTTTCATGGAAGCAGAGAAAGTGTGTGCGTGTACTGTACACTAGGGTTCAGGTGGTTAAAGACCACACCAACAAAAACATAAAAACTAGCAGTTGAGACCTATTGTTATTGTCAAGGAGTTAGCTCTTGTCGATAATGAACATGCATTGGTATTTGGAGGGTATTTGAATGGTTTTAGTTGTCTATAGCCCTAAATAAATATCTGTGGGAATTTGGTCACATCAAGTTGAC
Source organism: Nannobrachium achirus (assembly GCF_963921795.1). Taxonomy (NCBI): domain Eukaryota; kingdom Metazoa; phylum Chordata; class Actinopteri; order Myctophiformes; family Myctophidae; genus Nannobrachium; species Nannobrachium achirus. Next base: position 24,602,418 of record NC_137822.1, on the reverse strand, counting down.
AGATCATCCTATTTGGCTGAAGAGCAAATCTAGTAGAGATACTTTTCATCTGCACTTTCATCTGCACTGATGAAAGTGCTCATTTTGATCCCCTGGAACCCCCTCAAGGACCCTACTTTAAGAACCATGCTATACAGTATATCAGTGACATTAAGTGGTGAGTAGCTAAGCAAGTACCTCTCTAACAGATCAAGTCTTAGTTGGTGTCCATGTGGAAGTGTCAGCAACTCCAACCCTGAGGAAACTCCCATCGTCCTTTGCATCTCCGTGGTCACGCCCAGAATCCTTGCAACCTGCCCAATGCAACAAAAAGGTCAAAACGGTGTGTGTCTCTCTCTGTGTGTGTGTGTGTGTGTGTGTGTGTGTGTGTGTGTGTGTGTGTGTGTGTGTGTGCGTGTGCGTGTGTGTGTGTGTGTGTGTGTGTGTGTGTGTGTGTGTGCGTGTGTGTGTGTGTGTGTGCATATACCGTGCAGTCCACCATGGTGATGTGTTTGGCCACCGTTCTTGCGTCGACCTCGGCCAGCAGCTCTTTGACTCTCTTCAGCACAGACATCTCCAGAGGCTTGTTCTCCGCTGGCATCAGGCTGGACTCGTACCTGCACCAGGACAACGTGTTTGAATGCAGTGGTGTGAGGTAACGTATGTACATTGTATAATTTTGAGGTATTTGTACTTTACTGGAGTATTTCCAATGTCAAATACTTTTACTTCTACTCCACTACATTTCAGAGGCAAATATTGTACTTTTACTCCACTCCAATTATTTGACAAGTTTAGTTACTTCCTACTCTCACCTATGGTCATGAAGTGTGGGTCATGACTGAAAGTATAAGGTATAAGCGGTACAAGCGGCAGAAATGAGTTTTCTCAGACGGGTGGCTGGCATCTCCCTTAGAGATAGGGTGAGAAGTTCAGTCACCCGAGAGAGACTTGGAGTAGAACCGCTGCTCCTACACTTGGAAAGGAGTCAGCTTAGGTGGTTTGGGCATCTAGTATGGATGCCTCCCGAGCGCCTTCCTAGGAAGGTCCTTGATGCGGGGACCACCAGGGGTCCTTGAGGGAGTTCCAAGTGGTCCCCAGCTAAATGATAGGAACCAAATGGACTCTTATGGGTATGTAAAAAGAGAGGATGGGGAACCCACTGACCTGGACGGTTTGAAGGAAGAAGCCATCTCCAACTGTGGAGCGCCGAACAGCCCGTCCCCTCCTTCCTCTCCCGCCCCGTCTCCCCGCCCTTCCTCCACCCGCAACCGTTCCACGTAGCCCTTGGCGGGGGGTTTGGGAGGGCCGGCGGCGGCCGAGCACGGCCTGAGGTCACAGTAGCTCCCCGCCGTCTCGGAGGCGTGCGACTGGTAGCCGCCGGTGGCGTGCTGGCGATGGGCGGGCGAGGAGTGCGCCGAGTGGGACGTGGGGTGCGCGGCGGCGGGGTGCTCCGGGGGGTTGTTGTTGGCCGAGGGGCTGAGCTGAGGGTCGCTGGACCGCCGCAGCACGGGAGAGGGCGGGACGACGGCCAGCACACGCCCACCCGACTGGGTTCTGTGTCTGGTGACTGGAGAGAGAGAGAGAGAGAGAGAGAGAGAGAGAGAGAGAGAGAGAGAGAGAGAGTTGAGGGGTGAGGAGTTACAAGCAGTTTCTAGTCCAGTGCTGGAAAAAGTACTTTTACTTGAGTAAAAGTATCAATACTGCAATGTAGAAATACTCTGTTACAAGTAAAAGTATGTAATTCAAAAATGTACTTGTGGAAAAGTACAAAGGTATTGGTATAAAAATGTACTGTAACAAAAGTAGAAAGTACTCATTATGCAGAATGGCCCGTTTCACAAGTTTTCAAATGTTTAAAATGTATAAGAATCTTTTGACCATGTAGATTTTCAAATGGCCGAAATGTATATACTGTAGGGCTGAAATGGGTAATATATGTTTTGTAAAAATAATCAAAATCTGCAAACTAAGTAAGTTATGTCAAGGACCTCCTAATTGATTAATATTAAGTCACAGCCCCCCTTTAAAAAATGTGGTGCCAGAGACCCCCATAAGAGAAGATGTGTCTTAATTTTGCTGGGGACCCCCTAAAAACCCCTTAAGGACTTTGAGAACCATTGACATTGTGTGTGTGTGTGTGTGTGTGTGTGTGTGTGTGTGTGTGTGTGTGTGTGTGTGTGTGTGTGTGTGTGGACGGACATTTATGATTGTGTCTGCAAAACTCACTGGCACTGTATGCGGGAGACAGCGGGGTTTCCCCAACGGGCGATAAGGGGCAGCGGTACTCCTGAATCTGATCCATACTCATGGCACAGTTCCTCATTGCATCTTTATGATGGTGGATGGTTGATGGGCTGCAAACACAGCATTTTCAATACATTAATTATGTGACTGCCGTAAAGGGAGGAAAGGGAAAGAACTTTACAAGGAGGTAGTGCGGTTAAGGGCTATATGCGTTTATTTGGTCTCAGATGACAGAAGCCAAGCGGCTACGAACGTAAACGCTAAGCAATTACTTAATAGTGGGAGGTGAAAGGAGGAGCATCAAGGAGTGCATTCCACAGTGTAGGAAGCAGACTGGTTTACAATAAAAACCCGGGAGACTGGATTTTATCGACACAGCACCTGCTTAATGCCAACATTAATTCAATATTTAATAGAGCAGAGGGATCGAGTGGCTAGGGCTGGACGATATGGAAAAAAAATATATCAAATATTTTCACACAAATCTCAGAGGATATCAGGTCACGGTAACGTTATCTTAACAATATATATTGCCCAGCCCTAACAGGTGAATACTGAGGGGGTGTGTGCGTGTGTGGAGAGAAGAGAAGACAAGACAAGATTCAGGTGGGAAACAGTGAGTGAGGGCTCGTCTGCAGGGGCGCCACAAGGGGGGGAAAGTGAGACTGAGTAGGGTCCAGGGTGGAGGGGCCCTAATTATTTAATACTTTAGCTATTGAAAAATAGCAGATCTACAAGCTCACAGCGCGGCACCGAGTGCCGCGCTGCGAGCTTGTAGATCTGCTATTTTTTAAAACTCGCAAAAACGTGTGCAAATCTTTGAATATATGTATTTTTTAAGCAAAACAATTCCAACTCAAATTTTGCTTCTGGGGGGGTTCCTGGAACTACATATTTTGAGATGGGGGTCCGTGGTCAAATACATATCATTTTGGGGGGCCTTTACACGAAAAGGTTTGAGCACCACTGACATAGAAACATAGGTTTTTCAAAAAACCTTAGAAGGATTTGAAACCCTCAAAGACTTGCACATATTTTCACGATTTCTAAAAAAATAGCAGATCTGCAAGCTCACGGCGTGGCACTTGGTGCCGCGCTGTGAGCTTGTATATCTGCTATTTTTCAATAGTTAAAGTACCCATGGCCCGGAATTTGGTGCGACACCCCTGTGTGCGTGTGTGGAGAGAAGAGAAGACAGGATTCAGGTGGGAAACAGTGAGTGAGGGCTCGTCTGTGTGGAGGAACTGGGTTAGTGCTCGGAAAAAAACAAACATTAGTGGCACACATACACACACACAGCACACACACACACACAACCTGCAATTGGGTACCCGCTCCGGCTCTGGCGGTGGTACCACTGGTGTTTCAGTCGGACTGGGGCTGTCTGGGTCGCTGATTGTACGTGACAACAAAGAGCAACAATGAAAAAAACAACAATAACGAACAAGACTACAACACCCCACAGCAAACACGATGAGGGCCTCTAACATGGCACGTATACACATTTCTTTGTTATATGGCTCCCGAACAGGCTCCCGGTAGTGAAAACAGATCCGCGAGCTCACAACATGTCGCATTTCGATGCGTTGTGAGCATTTTGTGTATACGTATAAAACAGGGCATAAGAGGTTAAAGGCAACTTTGTTTTTTTACAACAAGGGTTCATATTTTAGATAGTCATTAAAGAAAAGAAAAGATGAGTGTTAAAATGTTTTCATTTAGGGGCGCCTGGTGGCCTAGTGTACCAGGCGCATACCACATTTTCGGCATCAATGCCTGTCGGCGTCGCCGGTTCGATTCCCGATCCGGATGGCCTTTGCCGCGTGTCACTCCCTGTCTCTCCCCCGTTTCCTGTCAGTCTACTGTCCTATCCAATAAAGGCAAAAAGCCCAAAAACAAATATATAAAAAAAAAAAATGTTTTCATTTAGTTCTTTCTATCGTTTTTTTTTTTTTTGCATGCATGCATGCCCCCAGGTTGGGGGCATGCATGCACGTGGCTAAATATGTATTTTTAGGAACAATAATTATAAGCTCATTCCCAAGATGCACCACAATCTTTCTCGGACAGGTGTGACTTATGGGGGCTGGTGTAAATAGTAACAAAGAAATTGCCGGCTTACTGTGTCATATTTAGACATATTTAGCCACTTGTACGCATGCCCCCACCCACTTAAATCAAAATACTAAAATCGCTAAAACAATAGAAAGCTGTAAATGAAAACATTTCAACACTCTAATTACAATCTAAAATATGAACCCTTGTTCATATCAAAGTTGTCCTTTAATCAGACTTAGAATCAATTAGAGTGCTTTCGCGTTGATTCATTGATATACAAAAAGCAAACAATGATAACGTAATCGGCACACATACACACACGCACGCACACAGGCAGGCAGGCAGGCAGGCACGCACACACACACACACACACACACACACACACACACACATACTCGCACACTCACACACACACACACAGTGTCCTCTTCTCACCTGTGAGGTATCAACTTTTCAGTAGTCAGTCCATCAGTCATGGTAACACTCCTCCTCTTGATGTACGCTCCCCTCTGACTGGAGGGCGAGTAGGCAGAGCCCTGCTTGCCATGGGCCAAGGCGAAGGTGGCCTCCAGGTAGCGCAAGGGGAGCGTTCTGCAGATGGGACAGTAGATATGGGCTCCGCTGGGCTGGGAGACGGGCCGCCTCTGGCCCACGTAGAACCGCACGAGCTCCTGGACCGAGTCGAAGCTGTCAGACTCCAACACGTACTGCACCTAGCAGACGAGGAGAGGAGATCTATTTAGGCCCTAGAATTATTGAATGCTTTAACCGGTGAAAAATAGCAGATATACAAGCTCACAGCGCGCGAGCTTGTAGATCTGCTATTTTTGGGAAAAAGTTGTGAAAATGTGTGCAAATCTTTGAATATGTGTATTTTCAAAGCGAACGTTTTGTAACTCAAATTTTGCTTCTGGGTGGTCCCTGGAACTAAATATTTTGAGATGGGGGTCCGTGGCCAAATACTATCATCTTGGGGGTCCTTCACATGAAAAGGTTTGAGAACCACTGACATAGTAGTCTCTCAAGAACAGACTAACTGGGCTCCAGTTAAGTGAAAAGGACCTTTTCTTTGACGATGGCCAGACAGATTGCTGACATAGAAACATAGGTTTTTCCAAAAAACCTTAGAAGGATTCAAAAGACACTTATGGAATCGGGTCAAAATTCAAATTTTCACGATTTTTCAAAAATAGCAGATCTATAAGCTCGCAGTGAGCTTGTATATCTGCTGTTTTTCAATAGTTAAAGCATAAAACAATGATACACAATAATGTGTACCCGTTCTGAATGGGTTAACTTGAACTTGAACTTATGCCATATCACAATAATATGACGTCCAAAATTGCAGATGAAAGCTTGTTTCATATAACAACAATATGGATGTAATGTGTATGTCGTTGCTGTCAGGCAGAAACTATCTCCATATTTTAAAAATCCTTTTGTGTTTCTTTCATAAATGAATGCCCTACTTGATACTCCAGCGTCACACAAAACTATCAAAAGTAGAAGATATACAAGCTTGAAAACGTGGTACGAAGTGACATATACTTTGAATATACTTTGAGCTTGTAGATCAGCTACTTTTCTGTTTTGTCTTTTGTTTTATTTTTTCATTTGAATCCTGAAAAGCAACAGTTTTGGACATATGATGTTTACACCCGACATGTGTGACAACATACCTTGGTGTCATTAGATTTGACCAGGACTTTGCTGATCTTGAAGTGCAACACTTCGTGGTCCCATCGACAGGTCAGCACGTAGTCCCCGACACTGGTCAGAGAATCACGCACCAGGAAATCTCCGTTGCGCACCACTAGAGTCTCTGACACCTGAAAAGACAGTGACATGATGAAGAGTTTGTCTGGTGTCTTTTTAGACAACAATGAATAAGGCAGAAAAAGAAAGTAACTTAAGCACTTGAACCCAAGCATCCCTTTCCTGGCTGGAGGGGATCATTCATTGGCCAAAAACAGCCGATCTACAAGATCGCAACGCCACACGTTGTGAGCTTATAGACCGGCTGTTTTCAGCAGAGAGCTTTGGTGTAGAGGAAAAAAAAGGAGCGGACCAAGTACGGAGCCAACTCAGGCCAAGTTTAGAAAGTAAAGATGTTTTGTATGAATGTACAAAACATTCATACAGATACAATGATGTTCATGTATGAACACACACACACACACGCACGCACGCACGCGCGCGCACACACACACACACACACACACACACACACACACACACACACACACACACACACACACACACACACACACACACACACACACACACACACACACACACACACTCTCACACACACACACACACACACACACACACACACACACACACACACACACACACACACACACACACACACACACACACACACACACACACATAAAAACTTCAATCAATCAATAACCATAGTTCACAGAGCTGCTATTCTGTGAACTAAAATATCATGATTTTATGGAAAGGCATAATTTAGTTGGGAGATTGAAATTTCCCACACTCTGGCCTAACGATAAAAATAGAAAAACTTAGCTAAGTTCAGAATATAAAGCCTGCCAATTTGTTCATGGCAAATATTAGTCATTCAATGAGCCATCTTCTGGGCAAGAGCAAAACCAAACCAAAACAAAGTAAGAGGGACAGAAGCCAGCAGAAGTTGTTTTAATATTAACAGAGAGTCAACAGATATTATGAATTTAAATTTGGTTGGTCATATGGTAGAGTAATGCAAATTTTAAGCAGCATTGTCTTCTTCTTTGAAACCCGCAAGTCAAAGTCAAAGACATGTCATGGCTGTGTCACCAGTAGGTGGCAGTGTTTACACATGTCAGTAGACATGACATAAAAACCAAGGCAATATCCTAATCTTATGGCAACCAAAATGTATTGTGTTGATATGACTATGCACTGCTACTCATACTCATTAACCACTCACTATCAAAAAGGAAGGCCATATTAATTATTATTTATTAAGTTTGAAAGAAAGAAAATGGTTTGTTTCAGCTGGAGAGGTGGAGTTTTAAAGAAAGAAAGAAAGAAAGAAAGAAAGAAAGAAAAGGTGGAGTATTAGGGCCCTCCAAAGAGGGTGTGTTTGGGATCCAGTCACCATAGCAACTAAGTATTGTTTTGGCAGCCAGGGGGCTTAGGGATCCCCCAAGTTTACACTGGGGCAAATTCATGAATAAATGAATAGATTATGCAAATTTGAATGTGGGATGACGCACAGATGGTTGTTCTGATACAGCAAGAGACAAGTGGTAAGCTAATTTATATTTTGTTGTGACTGTGTAGAGTGTGTAGCTTGCCAAAAGTTGTTTATTTTTGTCGTATGATAAAGTCTAAATGGGATTTATCTCCAAGCTATGCCATTGTGCATGCAATGTGTGTGGGTGGGAGGGTGCATATGTGTTTTTATGTATCAGTGTGTACATAATTTATATGGTGTTTGTGAACCCCTCCCCCACCAAAAGAAAAGAAAGATTAATTGTGTCTCCTGTAGTTCTTGCTAAGGTAACTCTTATTCGGACACGATTTGCTGTATGAAACGGTTGGGAAGCATCTCCTGCCGATAGGTTGTCTGCAGCGGATCGAGACTGCTAGTATCGACACGTCGATGGGAAATTTGCTCAGTTTTGAGTTTTTGTTGTCCGTGGGGCATTAATAACTTGTGATTTTTGCAAGTCAACTCGACTTTCGTTTGGATGTTAAGATTGTAGATTAGTTAATTAATGGCTGAGTGAAAACTTCCTGTGCTTCATTCATTCCATTGAAAAAATACAGTTGTAAAAGGAGAGAATCCTGTCCTTAACAATAAGCAATCATACTGTTTGAATCCTATACACACGCACACATGGAGCAAAAAATATTTTTCCTCAACTTTCGACTTTCCCTGGTGTGAGTCGACTTGTGTAATGAAGTCGACTGAGTCGACTTGGCAACTTTTTGGTTAATGCCCTAGTCTAGACTGGAGTGAAGCTGTACTTTGTCAAGTACAGTTTCACATACTCAGAATTGTTCCTGTGCATTTGCCCATCCTAACTGTTATGAGCAGTGGATGCCATTAATAGAGACTATTGAGAGCAGTTAGGGGTCAAGTGTCTTGCTCAGGGACACTTTGACACAAACGCTGGATGAGTGGAGGGTTGAGCTGGCAACCTTCATATTCCCAGAAGGCCTCTCTCTACCCACTCATGCATGGCTGCCATACATTGGCTGCCTTACATTGGCTAGAATTAAGCAGCTGTCTGTTTGGCACCATTACCCTTCTCCCAAATGCCAAGACAACTTCTACTGAGCTATATTTGCAGATGCTTATATGTGTTGAGGCAGAAAGCATTTTATATTATGTAACATACTTGAAAAGACTCACTCTACTATGTAATTCGTAGCACAAGTGATTCTTGGCATGTTCAAAAGAGGACACCTCAGTTAAATCTAGTGTTAATTTAACACAGAACATTTTACCGTGAAGTTAGCATTTTGTTTTGAGTGTGTAATGGACTGAAGATAACTGAACCAATAGCTACATTTGCTATGGCAGTTGAACCGCATGTGTAACACTTCAATAGCAACACGGACACGGATGGAAGAACCTGTAAACCTGTAAACTTGAATCCTATCAACAAAAAGACGGGTTCCAAAAACACTGTAGCAGTGTTCATTTGGTCGACTAAAACTATGACGAAAGATTTGATGATTAAAACTAAGACTATTATGTTGACGATTTCGTCAACAAATAAAAACTAGAATAAAATGTTAAGGAGGGATTAGTGGACAAGAGATCCAGTAGAACTAAAAGTAAAGTCATTTTATGCTTGTTTGCGTGTTGCACTCCCTAAATAGCAGATCTACAAGCTGTAGATCGGCTATTTTCAGCAACCAAGTGTAAAATCAGCCATTATGACAGCATAATGGCTTGCCAAAATCACATTTTGTCAAAATCAACAGTAGATGTAGTCGACTAAAATCTTATTGCGACCGAAGGTCGCAGTTTACTATGAGAAACGGCACAGCTTGTCCGTGCAGACTTGTAAACTGTTTTACGGTCTATGGGTTTGCCGCTCTGACATCACATTCTGGCTTCACTGTGATGTCACACTAACAGAATCCCTGTTATGCCCATATATGGAGTTCCCTGATGTCATCAATATTAAGCAAATATCTAACAGGAGTTCATATGGGAATGCCCCATATATGGAGGCCATATCGGCTACATACCACCAGAATCCATATGGCCAAGACAGATGGCCAAGACAGCCCATATCTGTGTGGCTGGTTCTACAGACAGGGATCTCCAGGTATGAGCATAACAGGGTATGATGTCAGATGTCATATATATGGGTAACTGGTCCGATATACATCACTGGCCAGATGGCCAAGAATTGGCCCTTTTGAGCTCGCCCTTCAGGGCGAGGTCGCATGTCGCCCTGAGGCATCTTACTAGTGATATATACCAGGTCCAGTAGTAGTGTGCTGTTCAAATTAACACTGACCGTTTGACCCCTGCTATTTCAAAATGCAGCAGCCAGAGTATGCTACTGTACTTGCTGGGATGAAAAAAGCTGAAGACATTATTTAATTGGCTGTTAACTGCTCCCCGTGTGCTGTACTAACAGCACCCACTGCTACTAATAGATAGAATGGGTAACTGCAGGGCCAAATTTCACCTAAGTGCAATTGTACAAGCAGTGGTGGAAAAAAGTACTCACAGTTTTTACTTTAGTTTACTTTTAGTAAAAGTATCAATACTGCAATGTAGAAACACTCTGTTACATGTACTGTAGAAGTCTGGAATTCACAATGTAGGCCTACTTAAGTCAAAGTATAAAAGTATTGGCTTCAAAATGTACTAAAAGTACCAAAAGTAGAAAAGTAGTCATTGTGCAGAATGTCCAACTTCACAAGTTCAAAATGATTATAAATCCGTTGAAATTGTGCATTTATATAGCGCTTTTATCCAAGGCGCTTTACATAGATTGTGCATTACATTCACCCATTCATACACCCGGTGGCGGAGGAAACCATGCAAGGTAGTCTACCAATCTACTCACTGGGAGCAACTAGGGGTTCAGAGTCTGGCTCAAGGACTCTTCGACATTCTAACCTTTATTTAACCAGAAACACATTGAGACATAATCTCTTTTTCGAGTGGGAACTGGCCATTAACTCAGAGGGAGCCCGGATTCGAACTGGGAACCGTTCGGGAACCCTTTGTGCTCTAAAGCCGGTTGCTCTACCCCTGAGCTATGCTGTTGAAAATAGCTAAAATGGTTGAATTATATATGGGGCTGAATGTATGTTTTGTAATACTAATCAAGATCTAAAAAATTGTAATGAGAGTGAGTAAAAGTAAAAATGTTGTATCCGAGATGTAGTGGAGTAGTGGGCATGAAATGAAACGTCGCCTCACAGAAATAGGGACGCCAGGTTTTATTGGTTAAAATAAAAATTTACGATGGTATAGAATTTGCCTCTATATTGGGAAATGATTAACAAGTACTAAAAACGTTTTTAAAAAAAAGTACCAAGTACCCCAATGTGCACATCACCGACAACGAGGACCTAATCTGGGGAATGCACACAGTCCGTGGCAAAGAGGGCGAGGCAGTGCCTCTGCCACCATACGCAGTTAAGGAAATTCAGCAGTGGTGGAAAAAGCACTCACCTTTTTTGCTTAAAGTAAAAGTATCAATACGGCAATGTAGAAATAATCTGTTACAAGTAATTGTCAGGGATTCAAAATGGAATTAAAAGTACAAAAGCATTGGTATCAAAATGTACTTAAAGTACCAAAAGTAAAAGTACGCATACCAAAAGTAAAAGTACGCATAATAACGCAGAATGTCCTATTTCCAAAGTTTTCTAATATATAAAATGTATTAAAATCTTTTGAAAACAGCAGAAGGTGGTGCGTTGGGCTGGGCGTACAACAGTGAGCCCTCTCCCGCCCCTGCTGGGTACTTACGTCAGCAGATGCTTTGGGAGAGCAAAAAAAGATTGTGAAAGCCAGGCAACACCGCAGACATGGACTGTTTTGGATGATGCGGAAAGCATTTGAGGTGTCTTAAAGCACGGGGCTCAAGGCTGAGGAAAGCCTCTTTCCGCTGTTACAAGCCGTAAACAAGGAAATGGGCAAAAACAATAAAGAAAATTAACCTAAATAAATACACAATTTGTTTGTAGGTATTCCTGTACAGTTTGCTCAATCCAATATTGCACAATATATTTATCCAGGGTATCTGTGTGCATAGTTATGGCTAATTGTACATTCGTTAATCCAGACACTAAGCTACCCCCCATATTGCTGCTATAGTATTCCCTCATGGGGCTCTTTTTTCGTCTTACTGTATCTAATTATCTTAGCCAGCTTTGTTATTGTTGTTAAGTTGATATTACAAAGTACCGTGTGGAAATCTCTGAAGTAGATAACATACTTAGCATCTGTCTACAAGTAAACAACATACCTCGCATTTTGTGTCATTAACCGTTAATTAACAGTAGCACAAGCGGGAAAACAAAACCCTGATTGTGACACAAATAATTAGTGCGGTACTTGACAAACAAGTCACATTCATCTTTGTGCTCAATGCAGAGAGGGCCATTTAATGCACTTATACTATGCGAGTCAGTCCACTTATGAATGCACAGAATCTGTGTGTGTGTGTGTGTGTGTGTGTGTGTGTGTGTGTGTGTGTGTGTGTGTGTGTGTGTGTGTGTGTGTGTGTGTGTGTGTGTGTGTGCGTGTGTGCGTGTGTGTGTGTGTGTGTGTGTGTGTGTGTGTGCGCGTGTGTGCCACATATCTCGAGAACTGTCTGACTGGTTGACTTCAAAGTTGGTGTGTGTATCACAGAGGACCCGAGGAGGGTGACACTGTGTGTGTGTGTGTGTGTGTGTGTGTGTGTGTGTGTGTGTGTGTGTGTGTGTGTGTGTGTGTGTGTGTGTGTGTGTGTGTAAGGCAGTTGGCTAGACATTCCCTGTTCGTGGATATGAGGAGACGCAAGGTCCCTATAGCCAGGGAGTCGGAGCCCCATTTCCTAGGGTTCAAAAGAGTCAAAAGAGTCTCATCAGACTGGCCGGACTTTAATGATTTGTGTGTACAAACTGGAGTGTCACTGGAGTGGGTGCGGTCTGACTCTGAGACTGTGAGGGTCTAGTCTGAGGACATCATATCTGACCCCCTCACCTCTGTTGGAGCAACAGTGACCTACGGAGGACACACTCGCCTGTTGACATCCACAGGTGCTCGCAGGACCCTGTATGATCTGTTCCAACATCAGCAACAACAACACTGGACCGGACTCAAACTCCAGGGGAAACTAGCATGTCTTCCCTATGCAGACCACTCTGTTTCCCATTCATTTCTCAGGAACACTGCTCTCAATGAGGACATTATCACCTTTACAGTAAAAGCCAGGTTACAGGTCCTTCCCACCAAACTCAACCTTTCCCTCTGGTTCTTCTCCACCCATGCACCTCATTGTTTGCATCACACCACAGGGCTTGTTACAGAAACCATGTCACACATTCTGAATGGCTGCTATGCCTATAAAGGACTTTACATAGCACGCCACAACAGAATAGTTGATCTCATGATCTCTCTGCTAATACACCAGATGTTGTTGTTGTCAATGAAGGAGACAAATCAGTTTCCATTCTTGAAATGCCCTGTACCTTTGATTCTAGCTTAGAGGAAGCCTTTATGACCAAAGTCATTAAATACCAGCCGCTCCTACGAACCATCACAGAGCTAGGCTATATAGGTGCAATCTATTTGTATTCATCTTTGGCAGCCATGGACATGTACATAGGTTGGTTGTAAGAGGCTTCCAACAACTTGGGATGCCAAAAAAAGCAGCTAAACGGCTTGCAAAGTTCTGTGCAATCTCTTCTACTATCGGTAGTCACCAAATATGGCGAAGGCGTTGTTACATGTACCCTTGAATGGTGTGTGGTTATTGGATATTTGTCCAGGATTTGCTGACTGTACATTATTTACAGCACCTTGTAATATTTGTGTCCTTGTACTGTATCTCCTTGTACTGTATGTGGACATAAATAAATGATTGAAATGTGTTTACCTCTCTGGGTATGTGTCCATGGTACCAGCCATGGCTTCTGATGTCAGCAGCGCTGAGTCTTAGCTCCTCCTCCAGTTCCTTACGGAGTTTCTCAGGAGGAGACTCCAGCAGATACTTCTCCTTCGAAAACTGAAGAGAAACAAACAAATAGAACAAGAAATAAACAAATTGATCACATCACAGTCGGGTGAAAAAACATAACTTTTCAGGAGATGGGGTAAAAAAATAACCTTTGTTCCAATGGATCCAGCATAGTTATTATTTTATCGCAGGCTCTTGTTAAAGGACAACTTCACCTCTGGGACAACCAGATCTTATTTTATTGTTGTTTGGGACAACGCAATCCTGGGTTATTTTTTGTGTTCAATCTGTGTTTTTAGATATGTTAGTATTTCAGCATGCAGCTACTGGTCATATGATGCAAATAGCTCAGGATTGTGTTGATCGTGTCCCAAACAACAATAAAATAAGATCTGGTTGTCCCAGAGGTGAAGTGGTCCTTTAAAACTCTTATTGTGCCAATCCCGAACTAGTTTGGCTTTTAAAAAAAATAAATTATATATATATAATAATATATATATATTTTTTTATTTTTTTTCGAGCCGGGCCGCCGTCCGCCATCTGTTTACACGGCCCGCGAGAGCGTCGCGCCGCCGATATTTACCATCCACTCCAATGCAATCCAGGATCTTTAGAGCTCATTTTCTCTGTTCCATGCATATCCATGAGGTGTGCAAGGTTTAATCATGGCTAAATCGCTGAAAATAGGGCTTCTAAAATGCTTGGTAGCCAATAGCTAACTTCAAGCTAACTTCATCCTGTTCCTGTCCATGCACAAAGGAAAGTGTTCAGGCGCGTCATGGCTGCGCACGGCTTGTGCATATACAGCGCTTGTCTATGGTGGATTCTATGGCCATTGGGCGCCCTCTAGTGGTGAAAAGGTGGCACTGAAAGGGTTAATACTTAACCCCACAGACAGATTTAACCACAAAAAAATAAAAATAAAATAAAAGCGAAAATAGCAGCTCTGCAAGCTGACAGACTTTGTAGATTGGCCTTTTTTCGCATTACATAATGATAAACACGTCATAACATAGTTTGAATTAAATAAATATGAACCTTTAAGTCTCTGCTGCAGCAGGGTAGAAATACTGTGGTGCAAAGACTTT
>NC_137822.1:24425379-24582879 GCF_963921795.1 Nannobrachium achirus | reverse complement strand
CGAACAAGACCTCAACTCCCCAATGAAGACAGCCTAGGCTCCACCTAGGATGCTCAAGAAACTGCCGTATGTGCAAAACTCTGCTGCCCGTCTGCTCACCAGAACCCCATCCAGTGAAGACCTCCACAACCTTCCCTGGCTCCCAGTCAGGGACATGCTGGACCCCTGATTCAGCCCGGGAAAAAGAGTTGTAGAGGCCCTCATTGCGTGCTATAGAGAGAGAGATCTCTCTATAGCGCTGCTGCTACTCTACTCAAAGATTTGCCATTTCAGATCATGACAAGTGACAAGCCAGTGGGCCAATTACATGAGTTATATTTCGTCGTTGTCGGGTGGAAACCTTGTATGTCCAAAACCGTTTGTTTTGTATTTATCATTTTGAAAATGATTTAAACTAGTGAAAACAGCCGATCTACAAGCACACAACGCCTCGCACCGCAAGGCGTTGTAGATCTGCTGTTTTCACTACTTATGTGCGACGGGCGGCCTTATATGATGAAGCAGGGCTTTGCTTTGTGAAAGAATCTACAAATTTGAAACTTGGAGATACGAGGTTTCTGCCCGACAGTGACGATTTACTTTGTTGGCCGCCCAGCCCCCAAAATGGAACGAAGGCAGACATTTTATTTTATTTTTTTTCCTAATGGCCGGCCTGGACCGGCCGGGAATGAACCAGCCGTTCGGGAGTTGTCCCGCTTTTCCCAATGGCCAGCACGTCCCTGCCTAAAAGGCCCCTCAGCAAGCAAGCTCCCCCCTACCTCTCCCTCACCGCCACACCCCCTCCTGTTCCCTCAGGTCTGAGGTGATGCCAAGCCAACCTCCTGGATGTCCCCACGACAAAGAAACCAACCTGGGGTGACAACCTGGGCTTTCTCAGTAGCAGCCCCCTCCCTTTTGAACTCACTCCCTTCTCACATCAAAGCCTTGCCTTGTTCAAAACCTCCCTCAAAACCCACCTCTCCAGACTTGCATCCCTCACATAATCCTAATCCCCTTTAATTTGAATGTTTTTAGTTATTCTCCTATATAAATTGTATATTCATACCAATAAAGCTAACTGAATTGAAAATTGAGAGCGAGTGAGTATAGTGTGAGAGAGAGGTGGAGGGGAGGGGGGATAGTAGCAGATATGACACATACCATTACATGAGAGACTATTCCATTCATATAGACCCCTGCACTGCAGCCTTGGTTACTATAGCAACATGCATCCGAGTGTGAGTATGGCCTGTTGATCCACCAAGTACGTACGCGCGCGCACACGCACACGCACGCGCACACACACACACACACACACACACACACACACACACACACACACACACACACACACACACACACACACACACACACACACACACACACACACAGCTGGATCATAAAACATATGAACACCACATGGACAGGTTTATTTGTATGGCACATTTCACACACTGTTGTAACTAAGTGCTTCACAGAATGATGCAGTATGGCAAAAGATTTAATATTAAAATGTGCTGTTCACGTACTGACCAGAACCCCTTAAGGACAGTTCCACAAAGTCCAACACTCAGTTTTCTCTTACTCCCTCTGCCAAGTTTTCTAATCTTTGTAGTGGGACTGACTGGTACAGTGTCAAAAGTGGCACCAAGATCCAACAGTAATGATATAAAGCAGAGGTTCTCAAAGTGGGGTCCAGTGACCCTCAGGGTTCCTTGATCAGGTTCCAAATGGACTCTTACAGATCTGTAACTCTTGTCTGAGAGAGTAGCCCAGGGTTCCCCAATAGGCGGCCCGTGGGCCATTTGCGGCCCGCGGGGGGCTACTGTCTGGCCCACACCAACCCCAGTAATAATGGTGGTATAAGAGCAGCAACAACACTAGTATATCGTCGTTGTCGGGTGGAAATCTCGTATCTCCAAATGTGTACGCTCTTTCCAAAATCATACAAGGCCGTCGCACAAAAGTAGTGAAAACAGCAGATCTACAAGCACACAACGCCTCGCACCGCGAGGCGTTGTGATCGGCTGTTTTCACTAGTTTAAATCATTTTTAAAATGATAAATTCAAAACGAACGGTTTTGGACATTTTGGATTTTCACACGACAACTACGAAAACTGTCTCTGGAGTAGCGGGAACGCCACCGCCGCCCCCTGCAATGTTGTGGCCCTCGGCTTGGTACCCTAAACATAATTCGGGCCTTGGGGAAAACTAATTGGGGAACCCTGGTGTAGCCTATCCAGACAGACAGACAGACAGACAGACAGACAGACAGACAGACAGACAGACAGGTAACCCCAGTAACAGACAAGGCAATTTACCAGCTGATCCAGAACTGCAGAACTTCCCACGGGACCAATAAGGTTAGAAAGAAATAGGCTGTGTTTATGCGTGTGCACGGGCATGTGACATGCATGCGTGCACACGTGCACGCCAGTGTCTATTCATGTGTGCACGCCTGCATGTGCATGTGTTAGGAATAGGTTCCTCCATTCATGGATGGAGCTCCATCTCTCAGGGGGGTTGAGCAGGGAGATTGGCTATCAGAGAAGAGAGGAGTGCTGGGGGAGGCAGGGAGGGGAGTGGAGGGGCAGGGGGTTCGGAAACAGGTTTTGAGGGTGGGTTCAGACATATTCATTATTATGATGGGGTGTATGGTTTGAACGGATGGGGTGGATCAGGGGCGGCATTAGTTAAAAGGCAATGCGTTGTGAGGGTCACATAGGTGATTAGGGGGGGGGATACAGGGGTGACCTGAGCCAAAAATGTTTGAGAACCCCTAGTCTGGAGTGCAGAGCAAAACCATGTCTTAAACCATCTGGTCTTATAGTCAAATGGACCCCAGTTACAACAGTACTTATACCTCTTTTTTCCCCTGTCTACACCACATCTCTTCACCCCAAATGGCCAGTCTACAAGCTCACAATGCATGCGAGTGGTTAAATTAAATACAGGCACATTAGAACACAAACAAAGCTTATAGAGGTAAAAACAAGCAGCACTCTGCAACGTGTTTTCAACTACTTAAGAGTTCTTCCTCAGGCAACAATACACAATAACACACACAGTGACTCTAAATCTAATTTACAACCACAACCACTCGCTCCCACTTAGTCACTGCCGGCCAATTAGAAGCTTTCATCTAACGATGACATCACCACACCTTTTTCCTTCTGAAGACTGACAGGGCTATCACTAGGGATGGGACGATACGCAATATTATCGTTTATTGTGATAAAAAACACTCACGATAATCGTATCGTGAAGATTTAATTTATTGTGATATCGTCCTCTGTCATGCACTCGGATCAATTCACCTTTTATTTGCCGAGCTGCATATCCGGTACCACTTAAACCCTCTAGAATTGGTAAAAGGTACTTATAATATACGTATTTGATAGTCTTTTTTTCACTCTCTATCAAATGTCTTTGCCAATAAATATCCGATCTACAAGCTCGAGCTTGTAGATCAGCTATTTTTTGGCAAATGTTCCAGCCCAGGATAATGGATTTTGATTATCGTGATAATATCGTAAATCGTGATTTATTTTGTCACAATAATCGTGATATGAAAGTTTCATATCGTCCCATCCCTAGCTATCACTCACTCACAACCTCAAAGAATAACACACAGCCGAAACTAAGAGACATGTTCAATTGAAAGTGTGTGTGTAAATTGTACAAACACTGTACATACAAACAGAGCATTTACCTCACAACTGCTATTTGTGCACAACATTTCCTGTGTGGATATATAGGCCAACTATTCCTGACAGTAAACGCTCTATTCTTATGGTTTTGTAAGTTAGATTTGCCTTGGTTGCACTGTAACAGCTCTGAACACATCATTTCTATTCACTTTCAAATTGTACATTGTTCCATTTTTACTTTGGCAATGTTAATGTATGTTTTTGCATGCCAATAAAGCCCTTTGAATTGAATTGTGTGCATGCATTCGGGGTAAGAATTCAAGAAGCAAACATAACAAAACTAGGGCTGAATAAAGATTTTAATCTAATTAATTACAGGCTCTGTGATTAATTAATCGCAAATAATCGCATTTTAATCGCACATCGATATTTGACCTGAGAAGCATTTTCTTTCAAGTAAAACACATTTTGTTGTATGAGTGAATCAACAAGTGAGTTTTTTAAATCAAAATTTCGCATCCACTGGGCCAAGCAAAGAGCTCTGATCGGCTACTTCTCCCTTTGCGTTTGTTGTCTCTTCTTGGTTGGTGCATCGCTATGATCGGTATGCCAGAAACTGAAGGTTCTGTGGTGCAAAAACTAAGTGCGATTAAAATGCGTTAATTTTTTTAATCAAGTTAATTTTCTGTAATTAATTAATCGCAATTAATCAGTTAAAGTCCCAGCCTTAAACAAAACCAAACGCAGAAGAAGACATAAACGAGGAACGGTATGCGGTACACAGGAGGGGTACAACAGTAAAAGATTACTAATTTATCTTTATTTCTGGAATGTCGTTAAAGGTGGAAAAAGTCACGGTGAAAATAGCCGTTACACAAGCTGACAACACAATCTGCTATTTTCACTATTTTTGCACGACACCGTTGTTTGACAAAGTATAAACTTAAGTGGCCAAAATCAACTGAATCAACCCATAAAAGATGTTATACAAAAATGTACAAGGCCCACAGCACACGGCATCCACGACGCATCGGCTATTTTTCAGTGTGCGACGCCGTTGTACATTGAAGCATAAAAATCTGACTTAATTCTGTTACTATGGCTACCTATATGTGTGTGTGTGTGGGGGGGGGGGGGGGGGGGGGGGGGGCAGCACTGACACACACTACACAGTGCTGCACACACATCAACACACATACATACACACTTACCAGGACCAGTGGGACGACTGCGGACCCCTGTATCCTTTGATCTACCCCCCCACCCCCTGTTCCCCCTTTATCTCTCTTTTGGAGGGATAGAGACCAGGATTATTGCTAAAACACTCTTGAATCCTATCTGCCATTGCATGTGCGCGCGCGCACGCACGCACGCACGCACGCACGCACGCACGCACACACACACACACACACACACACACACACACACACACACACACACACACACACACACACACACACACACACACACACACACACACACACACACACACACACACACACACACACACACACACACACACAGAGTCTGTAAGGTGGCTATCTGACCAGTATCACTCTTCTTCAGGCCTTTGTAATCCCCTGAAAGCCTGATGTCCAATGCTGTAGGTAGGCTATGTTTGTTTTATTTATTTTTCAATTCACAGAATACAGAATGGAAATATACAATTGCTGTATGTACTGTATGTGTTACGTGTTAAATGTTTGGAATATCGCTTCTGTCCAAATGTAAACAGAAAAAGAAAAAAAAAATTGAGTCATATGGCACAAATCCCCCAAACATGACATAAGGGCAGAATGGCCACAGTGATATCATTTGTCATTAGTAGGCATAATTGCAAGGAGCCACATAATCATGTTGGCATGAGCAAAACAAAATGTATAATCTGGTTAAGTCAAGTAATGATGCTACCACTTAAACCCTACAGCATATCGTCACTGTCGGGCAGAAACCTTGTATCTCCAAGTTTCAAATGTGTACATTGTAGCAAAGTAAAGCACTGCTTCATCATACAAGGCCATCGCACAAAAGTAGTGAAAACAGCTGATCTACAAGCGTGTGTGCTTGTAGATCGGCTGTTTTCACTAGTTTAAATCATTTTAAAAATGATAAATACAAAACAAACGGTTTTGGACATACAAGGTTTCCACCCGACAATGACGATATACTTAGTTGGACAATCAAATGTAGCCTACAACATGAGAAGCTCACTTGATTGGCTATATTTGTGCACCTTAAAGGGATAGTTCACCCCCAAAATGTAATTTTTTCCCCTATCTATTACTCATCCCATGGAGACTTGAATTCATGGATATTCTTTCGTTTTTGAGGAGACTCTTTGTGTCTTCATAGGGAACCACTGCTGGTCGTCAAATTATCTCCATGGGGTGAATAATCTGGAAAATCCCAGTTGTCCAACGTCCCAGTTGTCCAACGTCCCAGTTGTCCAACGTCCGACTGTAATTATTGTCCACGACATCTACAAGCTGAGCTTGTAGATCAGCTATTTTTTGGCAAATGTTCCGCCCGAGGATAATGAATTTTGATTATCGAGATAATATTGCTAATGCTTCGACAATAATCGTGATATGATTTTCATATCTTCCCATCCCAAGTACAGTACATACTGTACCGGATGTATATGCTAAAGTAAATATGTAGATACCTTTGTTTTGGATTCTCTTTTTCCCCTTACCCCCCTCTTTTTCTTTCTCTTTCTAAACAACAAAAAACGATAGAGCTTGCACGAAACCAATCAAGCCCACTGTTTTACGCCTGTTAAACCTGCAATGTGACTATAAAGACAAGTCTGATTATTCTGCGTGTCGTTTTCTTTTATGCAGAGAACAGAGATGCTAAGGTTCATATGGTTAACTGTTATTACAGCACCATTAGCATGATTCATGTGCAGCAGCAGCAGCCTTAAAGAACTGAGATACAATTTGCAGTGCAAGTGTTGATGAGGAAGTGTGCAAGCAAGCACTGCGTGACACAGAGCACTTCACACCGCAGATGGCTGGGGAAGCTGATGATCTGTTACAGTTATATCGGAAAAGAGAAAATGATTGGCATCTCCTGTTTAGATGTAGTACTGACTTGTGGCTTGAGAGAGAGAGAGAGAGAGAGAGAGAGAGAGAGAGAGAGAGTGAGAGAGAGAGAGAGAGAGAGAAAGTGAGAGAGAGAGATCGTGAGAGACAGAGAGAGAGAGAGGGACATGAGACTATCAGACTGATGACTGTGACCTTCTACAGTCATTAGGGATAACTGTCTTTTACACAGACGTGCGTCGTGCGCACACTGCGCGTGTACCACACAAGCACACACACACGCACACGCGCACCCACACACGCACACGCACACGCACACACACACACACACACACACACACACACACACACACACACACACACACACACAGCCTTCAAAGCTTGAGGCGGTAGAATGCCAGCATAGATATCGTCACTGTCTGGCGGAAACCTTGTATGTACAAAATGGTTCCTTGGTACTGGAAAAGGAAGACTGTGTTCCAAATATAGTTATTGTGTAGTTACAAGCTCTTGTTAAGACTTTTCATTGGTTAAATAAAACCTACAGACTTAACCACTTTCAACATGGCATTCCTGTTTTGGGTATTAAAAAAAAGAACAAGAAAAGTGGTTAAAGGATGACCAATAGTTAATTTATGAAAAGAAAATAGATGAATATGGAGATACAAGGATTCTGCCTAACAGCGAAGCTTTAGTTGCTATCGGGCAGAAACCTCCAATCTCCATATTTATTATCTTCGTAAGTTGAAGCCTTACTACGTCATACAAGAGCGTTGCACAAAAGTAGTGAAAATAGACAATCTACAAGCTCAAAACGCGTCGTCGCATCATGGTGTGTTGTGAGCTTGTAGATCAAGCTATTCTCACCATTTAAAATGTTTTTAAAATAATAATAATAAAAAAGGAATGGTTTTGGACATTCAAGGTTTCCACCCGACAGTGAAGATATATTATGGTGCCACCCACCCACCCCCACCCTCTGTGTCAGTCACTAGGTCCTAGCTCAGAGCACCCACCCCGGCTTTGATTGACAGCTGGCGGACAGTATATGACACATAGCTAAGCTCCCACTGAGAACAGCCCCGCGCAGCTCTCTCTCTCTCTCTCTGGGGTATATGGACATCTATCTTATTTACACCAATTATTTACTCAATCTATAGACTGTGTGTGTGTGTGTGTGTGTGTGTGTGTGTGTGTGTGTGTGTGTGTGTGTGTGTGTGTGTGTGTGTGTGTGTGTGTGTGTGTGTGTGTGTATTTATCAATCGATGATAGATACGTATGTCCAGAACAGGATTCCATTTCAAAAGCATCAAAAGTAGCAAATGTACAAGCTCAAACGTGCAGCCTTGCCCCGCGCTTCGAGCTTGCACTCGTGCAACTCTAGTATTAATTTACCAAAAAGTGCAAAAAGTTAGGATATGGAGACAAGAAACCATGTATCTCCGTAGTGAAAGTAACAGATCTTCAAGTTAACACAGTTGATTACTTTCACTCATTTTGTGAGACAATCTTGTATGATTAGGTATAGGGCATTAATTTACTAAATACTATATACACTGTATCACTCTCTCACATTCTGCTCTGTGCCGTTTCTTTCACTCCCTGCTTTTCCCTGAAGAAAACAAATCACACCTACAGTATATTGTGAAGTGAGCAGTGCTATTTATGGGTTAATTTCATTTAGCGTCCCGCGAAGCTTGGCCAATGTGAGCTGACCCTGGGCATACAACAAACTTTGAGCTCTTTGTGCCAAGATATAGAGAGCCCTGGGTCTCTATATACTTTGCCGTTCTACGCTACATTAGATATCTGTGCTGAAAATAGCCGATTTAAGGTTTTTCCCCCAGAATAAGGACGCTGGACGTTTAAGTGGTTAAAGTAAAGTCTTTAATGGGGTTGTTTTAAGGTCGTCTGGATGTTTTCCTCTCAGACTTAGACTCTCTCTCTAATATTTAATGAGGCCCGTTCTGCCAGCCTCTCCGCTGCTCTTCAAACAAACACTCACACTGATTCCACTGTCTGCTCCCTTCTTCTCTCTCCATCCCTCTGTCTGTCTTATGTACTTCCTTTCCTCTCTCTCTCTCTCTCTCTCTCTCTCTCTCTCTCTCTCTGTTACTGAATGTGTGTGCGCACGCTTGCACATTCAATAACAGAACCAGATGGGTTTGAAGTGAATTGTGCCATTTTGTGGATCGTGACATGTATCACAGTATGTTTGGAAGAATAAACAAACAAAGTAATCATTTAGGCTCACAAACAGAGACATTGATAAAATATCAACGCACGCACACACAGACACACACAGGGAGGGGAGCATGGACGAATAACGATGTCTGACTGAAAGATTCATCACTGTGCGGCTTGTCTCCCAACCGCACACACGCACGCACGAGAGAGAGAGAGAGAGACTTTTTTTTTGGTGCATTCCTAAGCCAATAATTCCATGATTATTATTTGGTCATCCCAATTATCGGCTTAGGAATGCGACAACAACAAAATCTCCATGAATTCAAGGCTTCATAATTGATAAAAAATATATGAATGTTTTTGGTGAACTACTTAGTGAAGTTAGATATTAAAAAACTAACAATTAGGAACTGTTATTCTTAACCACAAAAAATGGCCCCAATGGGACACCAGGGTTAACCTCTTATAACCTGTGTATACTTAGTTGACTGTAATGTTTTGCCCTCGACATCAAATGGCCTTGTGGTTAAAAGTAGCTGCATATTTTACTGCACACTTTCAACCTCACCCTGTGCACTAAGGTGTTTCCCAGAATATGGAGCTCTCAGCATACAGTATGTTCTCCCTCTGCTGAAAAGGGACCAAGAGTATTCATTCAATAATTATAAGACCCATCTCTAGTTGTCAGTACTGGTTTAGATCATTGAAAATCTTGTAAGTGAACAGTTAACCACTTTCAACCTGGCATCCCAATTTTGGGCATGTGATTGAAGGTGAAAAATGTTCATAAATAAAAGCTAAAATTGCTGATGTACAAGCTCACAACACGTCACATTGCGAGTCACGACTTGAGTTGTTAGCTTGTAGATGGTATACTTATAAAATATGGCTCAAGTGGTTAAAAGAGTTCATAATTATGTAATGAATGTGATGAACAATATCATTGGCATTTTGGATAAGAAGCAGAGTTGTGCATCTCTATTTATTGACCTTTGATAGCGTTGACCATCTTATTCTGAAACAAGAGGCATTGTTGTACCTTAGTGCAGTGTTTCTCAAACGTTTTCATTTCAAGGACCCACGGCCAAAATATGTACTGTACGGCCCTATCTGAAAGGAAGTTGTGGCAGGGAACCTCAGAAGACATATTTTGATTGTCTAAGTACCAGCTCTTATGCTGGTACTTAAGACAATCACTCTGACCACCAAACTTTTCGTCGGAAAGGTCCGGTTCAACTACAAAATGACGTCACTCGCATCTTCTGAAAAGCATTACCCCCCATTAGAGTTCGGAAATGTGCACATCGGAATGTCGGAACTCTCCATATGTGTTTAAAATAAATTCAAAAGAAACCAGTAAGACTCTCTAAATCCGGAGATAAGCGACCGTCAGGTCGTATACACAAACTTTGGAAGGCAATGGTAGCCATTCTAGCCGATCAGGAGGGGAAATGGGACAGATCCATGTTGATGACATGCTGTGTACCGTTTTGCGTGATTTTAGGGCAAAATCTGTAGGAGCAGTGTCCAAAAATGTGTCTTGCAAGAATCGGCCTCATGGTGGTGCTAGAAGAGGGCCATGTGAGAAATGAGGGGTGGAGGAGTGTGTTTGCAAAGTTTGGCATGGATAGGGGCAACCATGGCAGAGATATGAGTAGGGGAAAAGTGTGATGTGTGACGTGACTGACAGACAGACTGACAGACTGACTGAAAGTACAGTATTTGAGTAAATGTACTGCCTCTGACCTAGCCTGGGGCCAGCCTTTATACTAATGCAGCTAACTAGTAACTGCAGTACTCCTTGTTTTAACCATAGGTTTTAACATGTGTGGGGATGATGTCTAGCTCCAGCTAGGCTACCTCTGACCTTGTGTGTAGGCTCAGTCATTGGTACTTTTTCTTTTACAAAGCCATTCTCAGGTGAACTCCCATCACACATTTGCACCTTGACTGCACTACAGTCACATCTCTGTGACTGTAGTGTGAGATCACAAGATGTGGCCTGGCCTTGTTGTTCTGTTCCAAGCAGTGCACAGACTGAGTGGGGAAAGCAAGCTTTCATGTGCTCTGCTCCCCTCACTGTCTAACTTTGTATGTTGCTGTCATAGCCTTTCTAAAAGGGATATTTGATCTCAATGGGACTAACGGCTAGATGAAGGTAGTAGTCATCTTTAATAGTCCATTGAAGGGAAGCTGCCATGCACGTACGTGTGCACGGGCGCGCGCGCAAACACACACACACACACACACGCGCGCGCGCGCGCGCGCGCGCGCGTACGGTACGAGCACGCACACAGAGGGGTTCTGTTCTATTTTGGGATGAGGCCAGACCGGTGTGGACTGAGGGCAGTGGCTTTTGGCTACAAGCGTGTGAGCATGCATGTCCGTGTGTGTGTGTGTGTGTGCGTGTGTGTGCGTGCGTGCGTGCGTTCGTTCGTGCATGCGTGTGTGTGTGTATGTGTGAGTGTGTGTGAGTGTGTGTATGAGTCCACTGAAGCATGGTATTACTGGTTGTTAAGTGTAAGATACACACACACACACACACACACACACACACACACACACACACACACACACACACACACACACACACACACAAACACACAGTGTTAATTGAACTGTGAGAGTGTAAAGATTTTGACATTAAGAGTTGAATCAACAGTGAGGATTTTGCTGTGACACACACACACACACACACACACACACACACACACACACACACACAATCACACACACACACACACACACACACACACAGACACACTGTTATACAATCCCCACCCTACATGTCGACTCAGCAATGGAACGCCCACAGATGCTGTTACCATGGTAACCCCGCCCATACCCTGTTTGCCCCAGCTGGTGGCTCTCTCTGAGGGGGTAAAAAGCATGTGCATGTACTGGTGTGCATGTGTGTGTGTGTGTGTGTGTGTGTGTGTGTGTGTGTGTGTGTGTGTGTGTGTGTGTGTGTGTGTGTGTGTGTGTGTGTGTGTGTGTGTGCGCGCGTGTGTGTGTGTGTGGGAGGGGTTAATGTGTCCCAAGTGTGCTTTGCTCTGTCATGTGCAGTGGGGGGTACTGAGGAAGAAAATATATGGCTAGTCCGGAGCAAATAGCGTGTTATCCCACCATTGTGTGTGTGTGTGTGTGAGTGTGTGTGTGTGTGTGTGAGTGAGTGAGAGAGAGAGCCCTACGGGTTACTATATTCTATAATTTAATGATCAGTTTTCCCTCTCAGCTGTGGGCTGTCTAGTGCCGCATTGCCGGATGATGGGAGATACGTGCGGATAGGGACATTTATACTGTGATGTGACTCTTCTTATGCATTGGTGGGGCTATCTGTATAGTCACGGATGAAGTCCCAAGCATGCATAACGTTTTGGTGTGCATGTCAATGTGTATGGTCTAGTTCACTGGTTCTCAGACCCAGACAGGTCCATTTTGTCCCATTTGTACACTGTCAAAGTTACAGACTTGCAAGGGTCAATTTAGACCCCCATAAAGGAACCTAGAGAGTCCCTGAAATCCACTTTGAGAACCGCTGGTCTAGATGTCAAGATATGTTCAAATAGTTTGTACGTTTCTAAGAGGAGCAGATCACAGGCGCTCGGGTGGCGTACTGGTTAAGTGCCCGCCCATGCGCCACCACGGGACAATAATATCAATGTCTAATTTTCTGCTGTGGGAGGGAAGATTTCGTACTTGTGTTGTGATGTGTGTGTTGCTGTGCTGTTGACTTCTTTGTTTTAATCAAAGCGCAAGACAAGAGCACA
This sequence comes from Nannobrachium achirus, assembly GCF_963921795.1. Lineage (NCBI taxonomy): Eukaryota > Metazoa > Chordata > Actinopteri > Myctophiformes > Myctophidae > Nannobrachium > Nannobrachium achirus. Next base: position 24,570,245 of record NC_137822.1, on the reverse strand, counting down.
GCTAAAGGGCTGTATACTGTCTCCAACCACAGAGATTTCATCGGAAAAGCACTGACTTTCTGACGTACGGGCAGCTTTCTGAACTCTGTTGCCCCTATGGCCTATCAATGCCAAACTTTGCACACACACAACCTCTGCTCCTGATATCTCAAAAGCCCCTCTCCTAGCGCCACCATGAGGTTGCAGTTTGCAGACAACATACATGCGATCTGGCGGTCACTTATCTCCCGATTAGGGAGTCTTACTGGTGTTATATAGTATATGTGAGTATATATTTATTTGAAACGTGTATGCATATGAGTAATTGTATGAGGAAGTGAATGTGATATCCCAGGGGTGGGGCCCAACAAGCCTTGTGCTTTCTCCCGAACCCCTTTAGGACACTTGGACAAAAAAGGGGGGAAAAAAGAAAAGAAAAAGAAAATGCTGATCTATTGAACTGAACTGCACACTAACCGGAGTCATATTTAAAACTATTATGTAGTCTCACTTACTTTCTTGACATTGATTAATCTGGCTGGGATCGACTGCACCAACTAAACTGTCTTGAAAGTGCAAACCCCTGCCCAATATTACAGACCCTGGCAACTTAAAGCACACACTCAACTTAATGGACATGTAGTTGTTTAGCCTCCTCTGTGTCTTTCCTGCTGCCCCTGTCAGCCTTGTCTTGGCATTCTTTCCCTGTGGAGTAATTTATAGCCCACTCTATAAGAGTGCCCTCTTACTCATCATATAGTGTTCATTTTAGTTTTTCTTTACTCACTTTATTGCTGCCATGCCTGTTTTGCCCATGTCATTATAGGTGAAAGTTTTGAAACAACTTAATCAATACTTTAACAATGACAGTTGTAAATCTCTTGTAAATGGTCTATTTTTTTAAACACTTTTGAACTTGACCTCTCCAAAATCTTAAGAGCTCAAATCATGTTAGCCTACGTTCTACTTGATTCTTACCTTTCATCATGCATTTTACTGCATGGACTATTCATTACATACAGTATTATGCTGTCTCTACCAAATAAATAAAATTAAATAAAAATAAAAGCATTTTGAAACCTTCTTCTCCATTATTCAATTAACTTTCATGAACAAGATTAAAGGGAAAAACTACTTTTTTCTATCGATTACTCACCCCATGATGACTTCAATTCAAGGGTATATTTTAGTTTTTGTTGCATTCCTAAGCCAATAATTTGATGACCAGCAGTGGTTCCCTATGGAGACACAAAGAGCCTCCTTTGTTCCCTATGGAGAACTCAAATATTGTCTTAGGAATGCGACAAAAACTAAAAAGATCTCCATGAATTAAAGTCTCTATGGGATGAGCATTCAATAGATAAAATGACATTTTGGGGGTGACTATCCCCCAACTATCCCTTTAAGGCAGTTGGAAGTCCTAAATCTTGGTTTCGATACATTTTCAGTTAATTACCCAGCACCACTTCAACTAATTAAGAATCATTGTTTTAAGATTAGGTTGCCAGGTCCTTTCATGCTGAATCTCCAGCCTTAATTAATCTCATCTGACTCTAGCACACTTTCAGCCACAGTCTAGAGAGTATCGCTCTCTCTTTGCCTTTGATTTTTAACTAGGCTTGTTAGCTTCCATGACAACCAGCCCCACTGGGGCAGCAGCAGAGTGGCGCTTTGAGCTGTTTACTCAACAGATTGGAAACTCTGGGCTGACCTGTTATATTCTGACAGCCCAGAGTACATACTGTATGTGGGGAGGTGGGAGTGGGTTGATGGTAATATGAATATAAAAGCCCCCCCCCCCCTCCTCCAATCTCTTCTAAAAGAAATTAACCTAAATGCTAAACACCATTATGCTATTATTCATTCTACATTTCCATTCCTTAAAGCAGCGGTTCTCAACCTGTGGGTCGGGACCCCCAGGAGGGGGACCTTTTAATAGGTCAAAAAAAGAAAAAAGAAAAGCCCAACAAAGATTATATACAGTAGCTATTTTCACAATATTTATCAGTGAAATCGAGTGAAACTAAATGTAATGCCTCAACTCCTACAATTCCAAGTGCTTGTCAGGGTGGGAGCAGGGGCCGGGGGGGTTCCCCAGTTAAAATATGATTCTTTTAGGGGGGTCACAGCTTTAAAAGGTCAAGGAACCCTAAATGTATTTGTATTTAGCTGCAGACCACCATTTGAATCGAAGACCGTTGTGAGCTGTGATCGTTGTTAGCTTGTAGATCGCCTATATCTTTGAATAGCTGAAGAACAAAATAGTGTTGAAAGTGGTTAAACTCATTTTGATGCTATATTAACACATTTTCCTGGGGACACCCTGGAAGGACTTCTGACTCTTGGAGAACCCCTGCCTTGTTGGTTTTATCTGTATGTTGAGGTCTTTGTTTTCTTCTACGATCATGTGTGATCTTTAATTGAATGCATGGTATACTTTTGAGCATTTAACACATTGGCAGCCATAGGCCTATGGCTAGTCTATGTTAATTAGCGCAGAGCGTGCACGCTGTGCGCTCGGCCGCTCCTGTTCCCGGCCGTTCAAAGTATTGTCTTTCAAGCAGTGAAGAAAAAATACAGCTGCGATGATCTGTGTGTAAGCTATGGTCCATAGAAAACAGGCCATTTTGACCCATGTTCCCGCAGCACGTTTATACTGTATAGAAAGCAATGGGAGCTGAAAGTGCACACACTCATGCTAGAAATCTTTGGAAATTGGCAGGTGGTGGCATATGTTTTATGACTGAAATTCTATATAGATATGATTCACTAAATGATAGTGAATCATGACACAATGATAGCTGTGCATTGGTTTATAAATATAGTATTTACAGATTATACTTTTATACCGGTTCTCATCACACGGATAACACACACCCACACACGCACACGCGCACGCGCACACGCACACGCACACGCACACACACACACACACACACACACACACACACACACACACACACACACACCTCTTTAAGGACTCGGCCATTCTCTGTCATCCTCTGTCCTCTGGGCTGGACCATTAATGGCCAATTTACGGGCTTCCAAAGGTCAAGGGTCACGACTCTGATTGAAGGTCTAAGGCCTCATCAATACTAACCTACCACTAGACACACACACACACACACGCACGCACGTACACACGCACACACACGCATGCACGCACACACGTCCACGTCCACTCACAGTAACGCATGAACAGACACATACACTCACATACAGAGAGACACATATGCACACGCACAAAAATCCATTCCCTGCGAGCCATTTACCCGCCAGTCAGTAGCATTAGCATCATTACCAGTGCCATCCATCTAAGCATTGACAGGTCACAGGTGCGAATAGAAAAACCGCAAAACCCACAATGCTTTTCCTCCCTGCAGTAGGAAGGGGACCAAAGCAAACCTTGTACCTCCATATTTCAACCTTTTATGTTTTTTTTGTAAATTAATGCTGTGTTTCTCAAATGGGGATATGTGTACCCCAAGAGGTATGCAGAGGTACTGCAGGGGGTACATTTATTTTTCTGTTTAATGATAAAACATTGACAATTGTATGTGAACGTGCTGCTCCATAAAGCTGGCAGCAACGAAATTCAAGAAGAGTGGAAGAGAAAGTGCAATACATACATACATAACCTGAGGTGTTGGGGATGTTAACCATTTAATCCATACATGGGCAACTGGCGGCCCAGGGGCCACATGCGGCCCCCACCTTCACTTAATGCGGCCCTCGGGTTAATATCAGAATACTGATATATTATTGCTTTCAGCTGTTACAATTCCAAACATGACCTGCTTTAATTCCGTCAGTCTATATTAGTAGCTTAATTAATGACTAGTATAGTAGTATTAAAATGTATTTTTTTTTATGTCCAATGTATTTGTATTTAGGTTCATGAAGTTATCATGAGTATATAACTAAATGCGTTTGAAATTGAATCAAAATGTTACATTTCAGGATTACAATTAAAAAATAACAAAAAAATAATTCAAAAGTGGCAAACATGTGAGCCTGAAGATTGGCAATTGTTTTTAAATTGTGAAAACCGTAAAATCTTTCGCCCATATTGACAATCACGCCCAGAACACTGAAAGAAATGATCCTGATGTCCAGTAGATGTAACATAATTAAATCTTTTAAAAGTTACAATAACAAATCAAGTTTGTTCGTTTACATAAATATGTCCCGTATTATGTGAAATATCACTTGTTGAAAATACAAGAAAAAGTGCATTTATTCCTCAAATAGCTTTATTTACTTAAAACCAACCAATCTTGTTCAGTACACAAATTCAACTAATACAATCACGTAATATTTACAGCCAAACTCAACAATCAAAACGTACTAATTTCTACAGCCAATGAACATCTGTAGAATTTATGTGATCTGCAAAGCAAGAAGTACACGCCCCTTTCAAAAAGTTTGAACTGAGTGAGAAGAAAGAAGAAGCGAGAAGAAGCAGGTCGCCGGCGTCGCCACAGAGCCTCGGATAAAGCTGCGTTTTATAACTTCAAGGTAAGAATTAAATTAGCTTTAAGCTTTGCATTTGATTGAGGTTCAGTTCCGCAAGTGTTTTTAGGATTGCTTTTTCTTAAAACAGCGGTGGCATGTTCTAGCTATTTAGAAGAAAAATCAAAGCGAGCCGCCGCCGACACAACCCGCCCGGGGAAGGCCGTCGGTCGGCGGGGGCGGGCGCCACAGGCCGGCGGCGACTCTGGACGCGCGCTGGGCCCTACTCGCGGATCTCCTCAGCTACGGTACTTGCCGCGGCCGGGACGGCCGCCCCGGCGGGCTGCCTCGGCTGGCGCCTAGCTGACTTAGAACTGGTGCGGACCAGGGGAATCCGACTGTTTAATTAACAGAGCATCGCGAGTGTCGTCTAAATGCCATTGTTTTGCTGTGGGTGTTATGTAACTGTGACTTATAATGTCACGCAGCGTGGGTGTGTTTTTCGTGTCTTAAAAACGATTTCTTCGTGGAATGTAATGGTCTGTGAGTTTAACCAAAGATTTGGGAAGTGTATGCTATACTGTTGTGTGGAAAAGACTGGACACGCACATGTTTCACCTGTAACAATACTTCCTTGTCTAACACGCGCTTTGCACGTAATGTCAGCATCCCATAATAATCACACAACCACTGTAACACAGTGTGACCCACGTTATTAGAACAATACATTTAAGCAGGGGTAAAAGTGAGCGTCTGTAGTGCTTGTATTGCGACCACTTTCACCCCAGAATTTTAGTTGAGTGTGAAGGACAACGTTCACGTTGGAAAGCCTTGAATATGCTGGTGTCCTTAGGGGGTTGAGGAGTCTGTATGTATTTCTAATTGATTGTATTCTCTATTCTCATTAGGGATGCCCCGATCAGGGTTTTTTTGCTCCCGATCCGATACCGATCAAATATTATTGCTTCCGATTCGATCCCGATCTTTCCCGATCCGATCTTTTGGCAAGGCATTAAGAAAAAAAAATTCTATTCATTCTATCACTTAGTGCAGCACTGAATCAACAAATTAAAAACAAAGCTTATGAGTAGTGTATAGTGATATAGGCCTACTAGTGCAGTGTTTCTCAATCATTGTGCAGCGGACCTTTGGTGTGGCCTTTGAAATTTGGCAGTGAAGTCACGATTTAAGGACTTTTAAAACCTGTTTAATATCTCAAAAAATAAAATAAAATAGACCATTACAGCATCAAAAATAATCAACAAACTATATAAAAACTGGTAAACATTGGCCATTTTTAAAGTTGAAACAAAATAAGTTGAGAACCAATTAACCAGTCTGCTTGAAAAGTATGCATCTGTAGCAGCTAGTTGACAGTGCAGAGAGACATAATTGCCTTCCTTTGATCCATTAACAAGGGGCCAATTACTACTTATTGGCATCATTTGCCAGCTGGACACAGAGTCTGACACAATCACCTTCCCTCTGCAGTGCTCTGTCTGTCTCATTTCTCAAAAAGCCCTTGAATATGATTGAAAATGATTAAGGATTACTGTGATTAGCAGAATAGCAGATATACAAGCTCACAGTGCGGCACCGAGTGCCACGCTGCAAGCTTGTAGATCTGCTATTTTTGAAAAATTGTAAAAAATTGAATTTTGACCCGATTCCATAAGTGTCTTTTGAATCCTTCTAAGGTTTTTTGAAAAACCTATGTTTCTATGTCAGCAATCTGGCCAGCCATCGTCAAAGAAAAGGTCCTTTTCACTTAAATGGAGCTCAGTTAGTCTGTTCTTGAAAGACTACTATGTTAGTGGTGCTCAAACCTTTTCATTTGAAGCCTGCCTAGTTTAGTGCACCCTTTTCTCACCCTTGTGTTCAAGTCTTTGCCCAGAATGGCCAGTCATGAGGTTTAACAAAGTATGTATGATTTTACTCTATTCACCCAGATCGCTGACGCCCACCCTATCGGTCTCCCATGGTCCCTGCAGAGACAGGACACCACCCAAGCCAGTCGCTCTCCGTGGTCACCAGAGACAGGTAGAACAGAAGCCTAGCACACACTAACACAACCGTTTGACTTTAATGTAGGGCTGTCACGAAATTACATCTGTTTGGCTTTTAGGCTTTGAAGTTGCACATAACCAAAGGGACCTTTTAGGGTTCATTTGGTTCCATTTGAAGACTGTCAGAGTTACAGACTTGTATGGAACAATTTAGACCCGCTAAAGGAACCCACAGAGTCCTCAGTGGGAATCCTCTTTGAGAACCACTTACTGTGTTCAAAACTCTTTGCCCAAATGTCATGAGGTTTAATGAAGTATGTATGATTTTACTCTTTTCTCCCAGATCGCTGACACCCACCCTATCAGTCTCCCTGTGGTCCCTGCAGAGACAGGACACCACCCCACCCAGTCGGTCTCCCTGTGGTCCCCAGAGACAGGACACCACCCCACCCAGTCGGTCTCCCTGTGGTCCCGGCAGAGACAGGACACCACCCCACCCAGTCGCTCTCTGTGGTCACCAGAGACAGGTAGAAGCCTAGCATACACCAACACAACCATTAAAGTAACGTAAAGCCAAAGTAAAGGCCTGTCAGTCAGAAATCCAATATTATACATATATCCAATATATCCCATTTTTACATTATTTTTTCCCCTTACTTTTGAGGTCTGACTGACCAGCACACGACATCCTGACCATAAACTGGGCGTCATGCGAGCTTGTAGATCTGCTATTTTTCAATAGTTAACGCATTAAATAATTCTAAGCCTAAATGGGTTAAAGGAGTAGTTCACTCCCAAAATGACTTTTTTTCTATTGATTACTGAGCCCATATGGTTAGGCTGAAGTGTCGCATGTAGCTCTTATTGGCTAACCATGATAGATCCAGACACCAGGCACAAGCCAACGCTCGCTCACCTCCCAGGCCTGGCTCTTGTCACTTTTTATTATTTAAAGACATTTGAAATAAGTGAAAATAGTTGCTCTACAATCTCACAACACGTCTCAAGATACATTGGGGCAACTTAACTCAAAACCAAAACCTCTAAACCTCTACCAAGTTTAAGTGTGCTTTAAATGCCATTACAGTGATAACTGATGACAAGTGCTCCTTTATATTAGCACATTCTCATTGTTGTCTCTATTTCACAGGTATTTGATGACAACGATGCTGTCGAGGTCCAGGAGGCCATCGCTATAATGGTTCTGAAAATCTTGTCAGCCGGGGCACTGATGGTCAAGACAAAGCCTTGGGCGGGTATCGGCATCGAGGGAACAGAGGTCCTCTTCGTCCCTGATGTGGCAAGCCCTGAGGGCTAGCCTCTTCTTTTAATACTTCACTTCAAGTGTCACAAGATTGTGCTTCTTCAATGTCATCTGTAATATTTGACTGATACTTGTGTACAATTACAGCACGGAAGTCAATTGAAGAATGTGCTGTGTGATTTCTAGACCTATTCGATGCAAAGGTTCCTTTAACATTTGTCTCATAATGACAGTCTTTGAAGACACAGCGCACAGTTTCCTTTTTTTTCAAGATGAACTCCAAGATGTTGGAAATAATCCTTCTCGTTGGAAAGAGTAGAACTGCAATATTCAAACTTGAAACAAATGCCTTTGGTAGTTGACTTGTTGAATGTTTCCTTGACAAGTGTGACTTGAGGGCACCACAGGTTTTGAAGGAGCAGGGGCAATCACAGTGTAAACAGTGAAGAACTTCACTGTGGCCGTGTCTTAATCTATACTGCTTCATAAGTTCCTTTGCTTCTGGCCCATCAAAAGAACATATAAACTAAAAATGTTACATTGAAGTGAAAATAGATGTTGAAATGTTGGAACTAGCCCTGAGGGCTAGCCTCCATGAAAAAATTAGGCCCTACTGACCTTTAGAACACTTAAATATATTTGGAACCAGCCCTGAGGGCTGGCCTAGTCCTTTAATTTGGGACTTAAATCATACACCTTGGAGTCTTCTTTGCATCCAGCTCCAGAAATATCTTCTGGAAGACCTCGAATGTGAACTTCAACGGCTTCTGGTAACTGAGTTCCAACGAGTACATGAGGCCCATCAGGCATGTGCACACCGTAGTGCCAACATTTCAACATCTATTTTCACTTAATATGAAATGTACAATTTTTTGTTGTGTAATATGAAATGAAGCGCTGCACTGTAGATGTCCTGAAGATTCGATGAGGAATAAATGTTATTAAACCTGACTCATGCTGGTGGTGTTCATAGGACAATATAAGCATTTACAGTATTTTCAGAAATGGCATATAATTACAATTTAAAAAATAAGTTATTCTTTAAAATGTATATTAATATTTATTAAATTAATGAATTGTATTATACTTGTAGATTTTACTGGACAATCCTTGTAGAGTTTATGAATGCAGACTTTACTTAAAATTCCTTGTATATTTTACTGTGACAAACATTGTAGAATTTACTGGATAATTCTAATAGATTTTACTGCCTTACATCTACTGCCGTAGATTTTACGGGAGAAGATAAGTTGACTACTTAAACAAATTAAGTATTTGATACAAGACATTTTCTAGTATAATTTACATAATTCAGTGATGCAATTGGTTGCATGGATTTTTTTTTGTAAATGGGAAGAGAAATTTTTCTCAGTGAAGGGAATGTTAATGGAGAGTCTGTAACGTGCACACGTAACTGCGTGCGCGCGCACACGCGCAGAGTACCCAGATTACCAGAAGGTCACTGAAAGGAAGTGTATCATGGATATGGCTACCTATAGCTATAACTGGCCTAGTAATGATATTCAACACCCTACTGCGTCAGTTCCCGCGTGCATACACACACTTTTGTGCTGTGCCTAGTCACAGCACAAAAGTGTGACCTATGGACCGGGCCTGATGAAAGAGAGACAGCAAGGGGAGGCAAATAGCTGGACACTACAGTAGAAGACAGAAGATTAAGCAGACATGAAAATACAGGTGGAAGAAAACAGGGAAATGGAGACAGATGAATGAAAAGTTATTGAGGACACGTGGAGAAATAAATGTTGAAAACTGTGTGTGTACGTGTGTGTGTGTGTGTGTGTGTGTGTGTGTGTGTGTGTGTGTGTGTGTGTGTGTGTGTGTGAGAGAGTGGTATAGTGTTGGGGGGTGGGTCGATATGGGAGAGAGGGGAGAGGGAGTTGTGTCCATACATGATGAGATGTAAATGAGGCAGCGTTTTGATCCCATAGGTAGACCCCCGATGCATATCAATCAGCTCTGACTCCCCAACACACACACACACACACACACACACACACACACACACACACACACACACACACACACACACACACACACACACACACACACACACACACACACACACACACACACACACACACACACACACACACACACACACCCACCCCTGGGTCATCACTCTCCAGCAGTGATCCATATGAGTCTGACCTGCATGCACGCGCACACACACACGCTAGGGATGTCAACGGTTAGCCGTTTATTAACGAAATATCTGAATATTATGCTTATCGGCTTATTGGCATATTTGCATAATAAATACATGTTCTGCATAAGATGCTTTTCCGTACAGAGAGGTCACGCACACTACGTCCACGCGCGCGCGCACGCACACACACACACACACACACACACACACACACACACACACACACACACACACACACACACACACACACACACACACACACACACACACACACACACACACACACACACACACACACACACACGGCTTGTTTCATCTCCCTATCCACCACTTGCACAGAAATGCACATTATACAGTATGATGATTTCCCCCTCCCTGTGTCTTTCTGGGTCCATTGTTCTGTCCATCTCCCCCACTTTCTCTCTCCTTCGGTACAGTATGTCTGCATCCATGTCTCTCCTCCACCTCCTTACAGTTTAGGCATTTAGCAGATGCTCTTAACCAGAAACACTTACAATAAGTGAGCTAAACACACATCAAATGCGAATAAAAAAAAGACTGTGTGGTACCTCAGTAGACTAAATAGGATCATAGGTAAACCAAGAACATAGCATCAGTCTAAACAATATACTACCAGTATGATGCCTAAGGGCGCGACAAGCGAGGTCGCGCCATGTCTTTGCCATCTGGCCAGTGATGTATATCGGACCAGTTACCCATATGGAGACCCATGTACTGTATATGGAGATATGCTGTGAGACCCCAAACATGCTTACTCAGTTATTCGTTACTGTACATACAATGAACTTTTATGCCCATATGGAGATCCCTGTCTGTAGAACCAGCCACACAGATATGGGCTGTCTTGGCCATATATGGATTCTGTTAGTGTGGTACCGGTATGTGGCCGATATGGCCTCCATATATGGGCATTCCCATATGAAGTCCTGTTAGATTATGGGCTTAATATTGATGACATCAGGGATCTCCATATATGGGAATAAAAGGGATTATGTTAGTGTGGTTTCCCTGACATCACAGTGATGTCAGAGAGTGATGTCAGAGCGGCAAACCCATAGACGGTAAAAAAAAAGCGTACATAATTTTATCCAGTATGTCAAGGGCAATGATCTCTCGTACTTATTGGAGGAACCAGATGTGGGGTAGTTGCATTCCCTCTGCGGTCATTTGTCCGGCCTTGTGGCGTGGGACTCTGGGTGTAAATAGTGTAAATAGTATATGTGCTCTTTGTATCAGAATTATTTAATATTCTTATGTGTCGTGTTAGTGTCAGGTTTTTTGGTTGTTCTTTTTGTATGTTGTATTTTCTTTTTTTGCTTGTTTTGTCTGTATGTGATCCAGTATGGTCTTATATTATGTTGTTTGTATATCTGTAAAAAAAAAAAAGAATAAAGCGTACACGGACGGAGGGAGACATGATGTGCCGTTTCTCATACTAAAAAACGGAAACTATAGAAGACGATGTCTGAATGACGTGTCTAAATGGTAACTTGTGCTAATCAAGAAAAAGCGATCATAACTAGGTCAAGTGCTACGGCTGAGGTGGATTCTGAAGAGGTGAGTTTTACACATTGCATCTTTCTTCTACGGCTCTGTTACAGTACCTGTATTTGCCTCTGTCCATCACTCTCTCAATAGCAGTGATTCTCAACCATTTGAATTTCAAGGACTCCCAGGTTGATATACATTTGGTACAGTAGCACATGGGGGTCAACAAATGCTCTATAGCACTGTTTCCCAAACACTGGGTCGGGACCCATTTGTGGGTTTGCGGATGCATTTATAGGTCCCTTAATTTATAGTGTCCTACAGTTTGTCTTTATTATTATTTAAAAACATTTTCCCCAAAAAATTCCAAAAAAGCAGTAAAGACACCTCAGGGCGACAAGCAGCCATCTGGCCAGTGATGTATATCGGACCAGTAACCCATATGAGACCCCTGGTACCTGATCTACAAGCTCACAACACGCCCCGAAGCAACGTGCTGTGAGCTTGTACATCTGCTATTTTCCTGGCAAATTGTGTCCCGGGCAAATGTCTAATTTCTCTTTTGGATAGCTCTATATGAGAATATAGAGCTATTTAATTCAGTTCAATCTAATCTTTATTTCAGACCCGAGGGAGATCCATATCAAACAACATATCTTCTTTTATGGGGGTCCCTGGCACAAAATCTTTTCAAATGGTGGTCTGCAGCATTAACCTTGGGGACCCCAATCTACACCACAATCCTCAGTGTTAAAATTGAACTCTGAGAGCATCCAAATGGAACCAAATGGACCCGTCCATTCGGTTCCATGTGTACCGCTCTCAGAGTTACAGACCTGTTAAGGGTCCATTTGGACCCCCTGGTGGTCCCGGGACCAGATGTTGAGAAACAGTGCCCTTACACGGTATACATCTCGGCGGACGGCGGAGGCAGCAGAAAGTGGCACACACCCCGCAGCTGTGATGCCATTGGCTAGCGATGATGTCACCTCTTCCTGGAGGCTGAGCAGCGAGCCGTGTGATTGGCTGACTTAGGCCAGACTGTAAAGGGAGCGCTGCTGAGGAATCACTTCCATTCATACAGTGTGTGTGTGTGTGTGTGTGTGTGTGTGTGTGTGTGTGTGTGTGTGTGTGTGTGTGTGTGTGTGTGTGTGTGTGTGTGAGACCACTCCCCTAACAGATAGCGAGGCGTACAGGCAGAGCTATTAAGAGCTGTGTCCGTCATTCCAGAGACATTGGAGTACCTGCTGAGCTGAGCTCACTAATGGACATACACACACACGTGCACACATTGCACGCACGCGCACACACAAACACACAAACACACACACACACACACACACACACACACACACACACACACACACACACACACACACACACACACACACGCACACACACTGTACACGTGAGGCGCAGTCATACGAATTTCACTCACACTTGCACAAATGCACACTATCAAATATGCACGCAATCAAGCATGCATGCATACGTACCCACCCACTCGCGCGCACACACGCATACACACACACACACACTGATGGGGGTTGGGATGGTGGAGGTGGGTGTTGTCTCCCTGTTGTTACCAGGCCGTTGTCATGGTAATACAGATGGAGCACATCCTACTGCCCCCCCCCCCCCCCCCACTAATTTTTACCCCCTCACGCACACACACACACACACACACACACACGCACGCACACACACACGCTCCTATGTCCCTGTTATGTGTATACGAACACCTTTTGAGAGCAGCCTTGCCCTTGCAAGTCCTTTCTTAGCACACTGGAGAAATAGAAAAATGACTATGACCCCATGAGGAGGTGCGTATAGGAGTGTGTGTGTGTGTGTGTTAAAACAGAGTGTGATGTCAACGCTCCCAGGAGGGGAGGTAGATGTGTTCTTCGCAGGGATGCTCATGGGAAATTAGCTTGCGATAGACTGCTATACAGTCACCCTCACAGCCGCTCTCTCTCCCTGTGTGTGTGTGTGTAACTCTCTTCTCCTCCTCTCGCTACCACCCCCCCCCCTACTTCATCTCTCTTTACTTTTTTAGAGCATGATGTCATTGCAGTTTTGTTATTGCCAGCGTAGCTGCTGGTGTTTCCTCCAAGACATCAGCAGTTAAAGTAGGTGTTTAAGCAAACCAGATCAACATTTTAAACTTAGGTCTTTGTTTTACAGTATTCTGGTTTTAAATGCTTTAAAATCCTATGAGAGACATGGAGAGAGAGATATATATATATACGGTATATACACACGATACAACAGTGTGTGTGTGTGTGTGTGTGTGTGTGTGTGTGTGTGTGTGTGTGTGTGTGTGTGTGTGTGCGCGCGCGCGTGCGCGCGCGTGTGTGTGAGAGAGCGAGAGAGTGAGAGAGTGAGAGGGGGAAAGTGCACTTGTGTAGCAAGAGGATTTGAGATGTGTCTGATTTGCAGGGATAATAATAAACTGCCATGATTTTTTATAATTTTTTTTAACTAGACAGGACGTCTGGAGGGAATTATATTTTCCCGGCATGTGTCATAAAAACTGGACAAAAACCGGCAATCACCAGCCTAACATGATACTCTGAGACTTCCCGCGCATTGTGTAAAACTACACTTCACTATGCCTTGGGTCTCAGAGGAGGCGTCAACTTCTAGAATGGGCCTTTCAGTGATGGGCTGTTTAGTGTGAAACATTCCAAACCAGAAGGCCCAACAAAGACTTCTTGGATCAAAAGAATGTTCAATAAAGGCATGGGAGGACATTGCATTGTGTTGGAATCAGTATTTGTTTCAGTCAGGTGAACTGCAAATGGCAGCGGCCATCATCTGACGGCTTCTTGGCTTTGTGGGGTCAGGAGGAGCCAAAGGTGAAGTAGACGAACAATGGCAAACCTCCTGCTGCAAATCCCCTCACTACGGCAGAGTAGGCCTTTTCACACCAAGTCACGTTTGTTTTCACCAAAAATGCATGACATTTTTGAAAAGGGAACACAATATGCGTCTTCCTTCACACAAAGTCTAAAACCGAGGTGCCATGAGTTTGTATTATATATCATTACATCCAGTCATTTGTAATAGGGATGGGACGATAAGCAATATTATCGTTTATCGTGATAACAAACATCCTCCGTCATGCACTAGGATCAATTCACCTTTTATTTGCCGAGCTGCATTATCCGGTACCACTTAAACCATCTATAATTGGTAAAAGGTACTTATAATATACGTACTTGATACAGTCTTTTTTCCACTCTCTATCAAATATCTTTGCCAAAAAATAGCCGATCTACAGGCTCGTTGTGAGCTTGTAGATCTGCTATTTTTTTGGCAATTGTTCCGCCCCAGGATAATGGATTTGATTATCGTGATAATATCGTAAATTAAAATTTCTTTCGTCACAATAATCGTGGTATGACATTTTAATATCGTCCCATCCCTAATTTGTATTTGGAGAGATTTATTTATTCATGTGATTTACATAACATGGCATTTCTAAGGTATGCATCGTTGTTGTGTTATGACAAACGAGATAGGTGGGTATAAAAATGCTGAATCAAAAGACAGGGAACATCATTGAAACTAATATGGTTTATGTTACCAGCATGGTTTCGGCTGATAGAATTTTAGCCATGTTTGCATTGTGTGGACTAACCTCGCTCCCTCCCTTCTGGGAAACTACATTCAGGTTTATTGTGGCCGTTCTATCTATTATTTGGAGCGAAAAAAGAGAAGAAGAGAAAAGGAGAGGATTGTGATATTGAGCTGGAGTCTAAAAGTAAAGAAAAGGCTGTACACTCATAGCTACAATGTCGCTTTTTTTCCCTTTTATTCTTTGTACTTCTGTAGCCTATTTGTTGATGACATGTAAGCCTATTATTGTGTTATTTTTATGCTATGCTGATGAACTGAATACATAGGACCACAATGAAAACAAGTCCCCAGGACGTTTTTGTGTTATGCTTTTAGCCTGAATGTCTGACTGTACCTCATGCTGTTTACATAGTTTGACTAATAAAGTACTCAATCAAAGCAATCAATCAGTTAAGAGGGGCAAAGCACTGGCTTAACACTGGCTACAACTATCAGGCTAATAAACAGCTAATGCAATTCAACATTTTGAATGGGGATGGTTCATTACAAAGCACTGTATTCACACATGAACACTCATATTCACACACACACACACACACACACACACACACACACACACACACACACACACACACACACACACACACACACACACACACACACACACACACACACACACACACACACACACACACAGATTTATCTCACACATACACATGTTCTCATTACTAGTGAAAACCAACGTGTAATGATGAGGTTATAGACACTGGAACAATCTAAGCACACAGACACACAGCTGCCCTTCATGCCATAAGCCTGCAGGGTGTGACAGGCAGACACTCCAAAAGAGGATTTGTGGTGAAAGCTTTGGGGATGGGAGGAGAGAAGAGAGTGTGTGTGCATGAGCGAGACAGAGAGAGAGAGAAAGGCAGAGAGAGAGAGAGAGAGAGAGAGAGAGAGAGAGAGAGAGAGAGAGAGAGAGAGAGAGAGAGAGAGAGAGGATTACATGGGAACTATTTCAATTCAGGAGACGCACAAACAAACGTAATAATGTGGTCATATCTTTTAGAGTTAGCTCAGTGGCGACTGAATACAGAGTGACGACTTAACAGATACAAAACCACAAAGACCCCTGGGGGATTGACTTGCTGGTTGCTGGCTTAACTGCTGTGACTGACTGAGTGAGAGACTGACTGACTGACTGACTGACTGACTGACTGACTGACTGACTGACTGACTGACTGATTGACTGCACTGACTGACAAAAAGACAACTAGAACAGTGATTCCCAACCTGGTCTGGGCCCACTGGTTGCCAAAACACTAAGGCTTTATTGATAATATCACATTAATATTATAATAATAATTAACTAGAACTGCACTCTGTCGAGGTGCCAACTTGTGCCTCACGCTCAAGCAGGCCACACATGGCCTACTTGTGCGCAAGCAGAGCGCGCCACGAGGTGTGCGCTGCTGGCCTCATGTCCCTCATGTCTTTGCACGTTAATGAAGACATTACCAAGAGAGCGCTCTTATATACCAAACTCTGCTAACATTATCGCCAGTAATGCTGGTCCCTCATTGGCTGTAGGAGGACTCCTACATACCGTACAAACATAGATTCCCAGAATCCCAGCCGTTTCAGGGCTACGGTCTTCAAAAATTCCAGTCACCTACATACATACCCAGCCATTTACAGTACGCACTTGCGCAGGTAATAAAATGAAATTGTGATACAGATGCATACGAACATAAAGTACACCATCAATTGATTGATAATCAAAATAAACGAAACATGCTCTGAAAATGCACACGGCCCACCCATCTGACCACTCAACACGGCTGCGGTGTGTAAAGTGGTCAGCTGGTTGGGCTGAGAACGCTTTTGAGACTTCCAAGTGGGCCTTGATCCAGAAAAGGCTGGGAAGCCCTGAAACAGGGTCAATGGGCCATGCATGTAGGAATGGCACGTCTTATCCGTTTGAACCAGGGCCACTGAAAAGAGATGCTACAGTCCCATGCACAGGTGAATAACACTCCTGATAAACCACTAGTTCCCAAACAGTGGGTCGGGACCCATTTGTGAGTCACAGACCAATTTTTAAGGGTTTTCCTACAAATGAAAAAGATTAGTTTAACATTTTTAAAATTATTTTATAACTATAATTTTTGTATTATTATTTAATTTTTTATCCGATCTACAATCTACTACATAGAGTACTTGGACGGAACAAATAGATAATATAGCTAAAGAATTATCTCTGTAATAGCATGTAATGGGAGCCACCATAGAAGTCACAAAGCATGTTTTACTGTATCTATCCAGGATTATGGTTTACTCTTGAATGCACAAGGCAACAGCCGAGCAGCAAGCTTATAATGTTCTGCATGTGACATAACAGATATGACGTGAGCCCTATTATATTTTTCGCCTTTCTTTAAAAAATGCTGACAAATACGTTTTTAGTAGGGGGACCCTGGCACAAAATCTGTTCAAAGGGGGCTCTGTGGTCAAATACATATCAATTTGGGGTTTCTTGACATGAAAATCTGGACAACCATTGGTCAAGACAAGAAAAAAAGAACGAGGAACAATGGGATAGAAGCAGGTGAAGACAGTGAAACAGAATTGCGTTAAATATCTTATTTTAGTGGCAATGCTTTCTGTCTGTGGCGAGAACCAATCAAATCATGGTTAAAAGATTTTGTTAACAATAACATTGCATTGTCAGGGCAGGGAGACCTCTCTACCTGCCCTGACATTTGCAGGGACTTGGAAAAATGCAAATATTGCAAGCCAAAAGTAAATGAGAGTCTAATCAACAAGGGACAGTTGAAGGTAACTGAAACCAAGTCAAGCGCAGACTTGTCGATATGAAGAACACGACAGCGTATTTGTCTTCCCAGACATAGCCAAACCATTGGCCTGTTGCCAGCGCAAGCTTAAAAGGGTCTGTTGTTTACATCTGTTTCCGCATGTGATCACAGCTCGTCAGCAGCGCGTCATGAGCTGCATTTAGGTTGTTCCAGCATGCTCGATAATCTTAATAATGTATAGCGACCTCCTACAAGACCCGAAGTTGGCGCAGCTTGTTGCGAGCCCGGGTTACAGGACGGGGGAATGGGTTTTGATCTGAGCTCAGTGCACAAATTGATACTTTATAACTCTGTACAGTACTAGTCTATGTGATGCACCATTATGGTAAAACCTTTGCGTGTGCATTTTTAAGATGGGGGGGGGGGAGTGGTGTGACGTAAAAAGCGATAGCCCTCCTTTAAACTCATTGACTGCCAAAGCCAGAGTTTCCCAAGTTTATTCCCGATGTCTTTGCGTGCTAGGCCAGAGTTTCCTGAGCTATATTAATCCATTAGAATTGATTAAAAACAATCCAAAATCGGATCGCCGATCCGTGGGGCCTAAGTGCCCCGAAAGATGGAACTGGATATATGTTACACTACACTGCTGCTAGCACAACCACGCTAGCATGGATTAAGTGGAAGTTGTGACGGTAAATTAGTTTTAAATAACACAAATGTCCTCCCCCCCACCACCACCATATGGCACAGGCTGTCAATGCAGTAACATACTGCAAGTGCAGAGGTTGAGAGTAACCTTCCACCCTTCACAGAATAATTATGGGATGGGATGGGAGAGGGACCGTCTGCTGGCACGATGGCTGCCACATGCTGGCTAGGTCACAGAGGAACAAGAGTATAGACCTCTGGAAGAGTAGAGGGGCAGGTCAAAGAGAGAGAGAGAGAGAGAGAGAGAGAGAGAGAGAGAGAGAGAGAGAGAGAGAGAGAGAGACACACACACAAAGTGAGACTAGAGGGTAGCTTTGGCAGTATAATGGTATTAAGTTATCAAGGTATGTAGAAGTCCTAACATATGATCTTCAATACAGTCGCTCCTCCTATAGAATGTTTATGGAGATTCTGTGTTGAGGCAATGTGTTTGTAGTGCAGCTGAGAAAGATGGCGACTGCCACTGTTTGGGAGTATTTCCTATGACGTGTTGCTCACTGAAAATAGCCGATCTACAACCTCAGTACCTCACAATGTGTCATATCGTTAAGTATAAATTAAGCATTAGTCCCAGTGATAAAAGGGACAATGTTGTGTACACTACTTGCCTCCTGAAAGCCAAACCTCCATTCATATCTCAAAGTGCATCGCCATTAGCAGCTAATGAGTAGCGGCTGCAAAAGTGAGGCCATTATCAATAATCATAATTAGCCACATGACTATTTATTTTACTCAAATACTGGTGAAAACTGTTACTTTTCAGGATTCAAAGTCAAAAACAGCAAAAGTAGCAGATCGACAAGCTCAAAACGTGTAGCTTTATGCCACTTTTTTCCGCCACCCCTCTTTCATTTTTCAAGTACTGAAATGTCATTTACTGAAAATGACAAAAAGTTAACATATGGACACAAGAGCTTTCTGCTGGACAGCAACGATATACTGTACCTTATACCCCGGGGGAATGTCAGGACAGTATGAAAGAAAAAATACCGCCCAAGCCTAGCGAGGGGGACAGGGGGGGCTAAGGGGCTTCATGTAACTTTCATGGCAATAAAGCATGACGAATTGGAGAGCGAGTGAGAGACGCTGGAGGAAGAGAATGGGTGAGAGAGAGAGAGAGAGAGAGAGAGAGAGAGAGAGAGAGAGAGAGAGAGAGAGAGAGAGATGGGTGAAAAGGGAGAAAGAGTCTGGCAGACACATAAAGAAAGGATTAACTTAGTCAAAAACAATCAAAGTGCAACTGCGACCAGCAGAGAGAGTGTGTGTGTGTGTGTGTGTGTGTGTGTGTGTGTGTGTGTGTGTGTGTGTGTGTGTGTGTGTGTGTGTGTGTGTGTGTGTGTGTGTGTGTGTGTGTGTGTGTGTGTTCCAGAGTAGAATGGGGGTTAGCACTGCAGGAGACCAGCAGGCAGTTACATTGTCCCAGTTTACAGAGACATGCTAGGAACATTTGGGGTACTGCAGACACAATAGCAAGGCTTCTGTGTGTGCGTGCGTGCGTGCGTGCGTGCGTGCGTGTGTGTGTGTTCCTGTACTTCCAGCCACCACGTCCTCATAAGAATAGAACAATGAGGAAAACCCTGGAAAAGTGCTTGCACGTTGTGTCGGCACTCACTTTGTGTAGTTGTGTGTGTGTGTGTGTGTGTGTGTGTGTGTGTGTGTGTGTGTGTGTGTGTATTCATAGTTAGCATACTACAGTCTAGACCAGGGGATCAAGGCTAATCTCGCTCCACTGGTACAGCTGATGTACATTGTACATTTTACTCACTACACCAGTGTTTCTCCTGTCATTCAGCGCACACTGTAGTAGGGGATCTAGTCAGCTTAGATACAGTATCGCCACAGTCAGGCTGAAATCTCATATCTCCACGTGTCACATCGTCATCTAATGCAATACCTCGCCGTACTAAGAGTGTCAAACCAAAGTAGAGAAAATAGCCGATCTGCAGGCTCACAACATGTAGAGATGCGACGCATTGTGAGCTTTTAGAACTGCTATTTTAACTGTTTCAGAAACTTTTCTTTCCATTTTCTGAAAAGTAACGGTTTTGGACATATGAAGTTTCCACCCAACAGTGACGATATTTCAGATTATGCTTGCAGTTTGCTGTGGTGGAGAGGACCACTAATGAAGAGCTGCCTGCACAGCGTAAATAATCCTCAGCAGTTTTGAATGGTACACGATTCGTTTTCAACATAATTATTACCTAATCAAACTTAACTTAATGTGTATAAAACAGAAGCAAAACAGAAGTTTGATGTCTATGAGCACTTTGGGATGTGGGATATAATAGAATTGCACTGTGTGTGATTGCATACACAGAAAAATATGGAATAAAGAGAAGTTCTAGAGAACATAAACAAATTGCTTGTAAATAAACTTAAACTTCTTCAGCCTGAGGGAAGAGAGAAAAACGATTTGTCCTTTGGTTTTGACTTAAAAGGGCCATACTGCCAAAACAAGGAACATCCACTTTAAAAACACAATAAACCCCCAAATTGCAAACTCTCTTAATAACTCTCTTCGGGGACTTTTATTTTCTTTCCTTTTTTACGAACCTCACGAAAGTAATTGAGGTTTAAAAATGTGTGCAGTCGTCACAAGCTGGCACTAACAGAGACAGACGCCCGCCTCACGACACCGTCCTGATGGAGTGGCGAGCCGAGAACAGGACACGCCAACAGTTAACACCAGGCTCCCTCGCCTCAAACAACATCAAGCTGTACACACGCCCTCATGCCATTACCACACCAAAAGCCATAAACATAACAGAGGCTGGCTGCAAGCAACGTGGCAGCTATAGACCCACATACAGAACAGACTATATGACTCTAGAGCTAGAGGAGAATAGAAGGACTGGAGTGAAGAGAAGAGTCAACACAGAATTGGTAACTAGGGTCAGCATCTATTGGTAAATCGTCACGGTCAGGCAGAAATCTCCAAGTCTCACGTCACCGTCAGGCAGAAATCTCCAAGTTTCACATTTGTATGTTTTTTTTCTTAAATTAAAGCCCTACTTCATCCTACAAAAGTGTCACACAAATGTAGTGAAAATATTTTCACTATCTAACATATAATTCACCAAATGTCTGAGTGAGTGTCTGAGTGAGTGTCTGAAACAGCGTTTCTCCTCAGTGGCTGGAGCAATTGATCTGAAATCGCATCACCATTAGCATATGAACACACCTGACACAACTG
Source organism: Nannobrachium achirus (assembly GCF_963921795.1). Taxonomy (NCBI): domain Eukaryota; kingdom Metazoa; phylum Chordata; class Actinopteri; order Myctophiformes; family Myctophidae; genus Nannobrachium; species Nannobrachium achirus. The sequence goes on along the minus strand of NC_137822.1, from coordinate 24,548,563 downwards.
TGAAGCCCTTTTTTCACTTTCACAAATCGTTTAATTGATATTAATTTATTAGTGAATTAATTTTTCCCATTGACTTATAATGGGAATCGCAAAAACTCACATTCAATATTTTTTTTCTCGCAAACCATAGGGGCTACAGTTACAAAACTCTGAGAGGAGATTTATAATGATATCAAGGATTAAATAAAAAATAACTTTGTCAGTTGGCCTCATGGTGGCGCTATAACAGTCCACTTTACGTTTCGGCCTGTAACTCTTGAACCGTAGGTCGGAAAATTAAAATTATTTTTTCCCTGGATTCCTTGGGTCAATACGCATCTCCCCATATAGGCCCCGCCCATTTGCGTCAGGATAGATTTTCCGCCATTTTGAATTTTCTCCAAAACACACTTTTTGCTCCTTTTCCTACATATTTTCTTCAAATGTCACGAAAATGGGTACACATGATCTCTGAACCCATGCAATGAACATAGTCAAGGGATATTTTGATAGTCCATACCGTTCGTTCGTAACGGGCTTCCAAAGTTAGCGGGAGGGGCCCGTTTTGCAAACAATAGCCATAAATCACAAACAAAACGTCGAGTCAACACTGAATTTCTGCCACAGGTTGCGGGTGGCTTACTCAACGAATCCCCAGAAGCATTTCCAATTCCACCCGTAGAGGGCGTCACAAACGCGCAAAACGTAACCGTTTCGTTCCAAAACGCGTTTTTCGGGCAGACCGACCCTCTCAAAAAGAAACACAGACTACTCTGCGGATGGTCTCACGGTCCAAACCGCTGCACACACACACACACACACACACACACACACACACACACACACACACACACACACACACACACATAGCCATTAAACGAAACGGGTATTTCTTACATTGATGCTCCTACATATTATCATGCAAGAACCAGTTAAAGTTACTTTCCATCCCTCATATACCGTGTGCACAGTGCACATCCCATAACCCACACACTGCACATCATTTCGGAGCTCATATCTTTGAACGGGTAAGGACTAGTTTTAAATAATTTGTAAAATAATAACACAGGAAAGGAAGGTTTTGGACATACAGTACAAGGTTTCCACCCGACAACGACGAAACAGTGTATTCATACTGTATAGTGCCTTTATCCAAAGCACTTTACAATGTGCATCAGAGACTCGCACATCCACACACCGACGGTGAAGGAAACCTTGCAAGGCACCAAACTGTTCGTCATCGGGAGCAGTTAGGGGTTGCTGTAAGTGTCGTGCTCAAGGACACTTCGGCACTAACTCAGAGGTAGCCGAGGATCGAACCGCGAACCATCCGAGTCCCAGTCGGCCCACTCAAATTCCTGTGCAGCTCCTGCCTACATATTGTACAGTCACCAGGCCAGGCCATTACAGCTTCCCAAACAGACACAATGTCCTGCAATGTTGCCATACCTTCATGTCTCTTCTTGTAATGAGATTTCACTGGTTTCGGTCCTGGACGTACAACAACATGCTTTTGTTGACTTTGCTCTGCCATCCAATATGCTATATAAAGCCTGCAATGAACAATATGTCACCTACACACAATACAAACATAAGTGCACGCACACACACACACACACACACACACACACACACACACACACACACACACACACACACACACACACACACACACACACACACACACACACACACACACACACACACACACAGGCATGTGTCTCATTTGTCCCAGGAATCAGGGCAGATATTGGGTTTCAAGCGACCGTCCAGAATTAGCCCAAAGTAGAACTGATACTGTATGAACACACCCTTCAGTCTGTTCATTCACTTCCTCACTCAGACACACACACGCACACGCACACGCACACACACACACACACACACACACACACACACACACACACACACACAACACCACTGTTTATTTCTCACTCTTACACACAAAGTCAGTACAGTATCTATGAGATCATCACTCTGCCAGCTAGCAGGCTAGCATTACAGGGATAGAATAGAAATCAAGACACCTCTCTCTCGCACAAACACATGCACGCACACACACGCACACACACACACACACACACACACACACACACACACACACACACACACGCACACACGCACGCACGCACGCACACACACACACGTACGCGCACAACACACGCACAGAGCTTTCTTCCATCAATAACCTCTGATAAGAGTAGACAATTCACACATCTTGTCAGTGCACTGGCACTTAGACAGAAAACTTAGATGGACCTAGGGGATTTTGCTGTTTACATTGGCACGATTCATCATGAATACCTCCGCTCCTGTCATGCGAAATGTGTTTACGCACACACTCACTCACGCACACACACGCGCGCGCATGTCCACTCACCTGCACCTGCATGAAGGAGCCCCGGTAGAAGCAGCATGCTGCAGCTGACAGGGCGCTCCACAGACTGCACCTCTCCGTCATGATGCTGCGCCTCCTTTCCTCTGTACCTCCGGGCCAACGCGGCCAACCCTCCCCTCCTCTCCCTCGTCGCCCTGACCCCAGTCCTCTCCTTCAGACACCTCCTCTTCTTATCGCACACCTTGTGTATCCTCCACCACCTCCTCCTCCTCCACCTCCTCTGACCGCTCCTGTTTCCTTCTCACGTCCTCTTCCTCCCGTTCCCTTGCTGTCCTCCTACCCCACCCAGCGTGGACCGTCCTGTCCTGTCCCGTCCTGTCCCGTCCCGTCGCACCACCCTGCCTCGGTCCCTGGCAGGAACCTGTCCAACCCCTGGCTGACACTTGGAAGCGCCTTGCCCCTATTGCCTCTCTCTCTCCGTCCGTCCGGGGGCTAGCAGTCCCGGGTCAACGCCGCCGCCGCCGCGAGATGGGACCAAACCGGTTAACGCCACCCGCTACACCTTGCAGCTGCTAGTAGTAACCAACCCTAGTGATTGGCCAGTAGCTACGAGCTGCTAACAGCTGGTTCCGATCACGGCTAGCGACGTTAGAGCTACTGACATCTCTGCTGCTCCTGCCCCACGCCGGGCTTGCTCTCTCTCTCTCTCCCTCCCTCTCTCTCTCTGCACTTGCTGCGCTTCACGCGGCTGCTAGGGATTACCTCATTGCTTGCTGATGAAAGGAGTGTGGGTAGGGGGAGGGCGGACCAAAGGGAGTGTGAGGGAGAAGGAGGGGTGTGGGTGGGTTGGGAGGAGGGGTGTGTGGCGGGTGGGTGGGGGGATGCTGGCAGGCACACAGGCAGAGAGAAGTGCTGTCGAATTGCAAGCAGACCCCACCCACCCCAGCCAACCACCACCCCCGCTCGCCTTGCAACCTCACTGAGACAATACTGACGGGGAGGAGAGGATGAGGGGGGTTTTCTCTCTCTTCAAGGAGAAAAAGATGGGAACGACAAAAAGTGACGAGAGATGGAAGCAGAAAGAGAGAGAGAGAGAGAGAGATGGTGGTTAAACACATGATAAGAGGGAGTGAATATAGCTGGAGGGGGGAGAGAGGGAGAATGGAAGGAGAGGAGACCCTCTCAAAGGAATCTGTCCATTATTTTGCTCTGAAAGGAACTCAACTGGGGTGGCAGGGGCATGAATGCACAAGCGTGCACGCACACACACACGAGCACACGCACGCACGCACGCACGCACCACGCACGCACGCACGCACGCACACACGCGCACGCACGCACGCACGCACGCACGCACGCACGCACGCACACACACACACACAGGAATGCATATTCAGTTCACACTTCCTCTTGTATGCAGGCACACATACAAAAAACGAGACTCGCACAAATATCATTAAGTTATCGGTGTGTGAATCTGTGTCCGTGTCCATGCTTGTGTGTGTTATCAGTTGCAGAATATAATGATGGTGGTTGTAAAAGGCGGTGCAGACTGCAGCAATAGACACCTCATTAGCAGCTGAAACACACAGGCAGGTGCTCCAAGGAGAAAATGCTATGATTTTGAACGGCCCATTTCACATGTGCTCTAAAATGACAAATCGTCAAATATTAGAGGCAGAAATTGTGAAAATAGCCGTTGCAAGGCGTTGTGAGCATGTAGATTTGGTGCCATGGAATTGGTCCAAAGGTTCATTAGTCCAAAGGTTCATTAGTCCGAATTTGTTAAGAATACTATGCCTAACTCTAACCCTAACCCTAACCTTAACCTCAGTAACCCTAACTAAATTCGGACTAATGAACCTTCGGACTAATGAACCTTCGGACTTATGGGCAGTCCCCGTAGAGGTGCTAATTTCACAATAGAACCGTGTTATACAAAATGTAATGCCTCAACTCTTAGTGCTCTCGTCAGGGTGGGGGGGGTCCCCAGTTCAAATATAATTATTTTGGGGGTCGCGGCCTGAAAAGGTTGAGAACCACTGCCTGTGAGGACATCAACATTAGATTGGTAATTTTATATATGACTTTAAAACACACAATGCAATTTAAACCTGATGTGTTGTGCCCTTATAGATCATCAGTCAAAATCAAGCCTGAATCTAAAACAACCATTTGTCCATCTTGCTTACCCAAATTCTACATTATGTATAGGGACATTTGGCTCTTACAGGGATAGTGATGCACGCACACACTCACACACACACACACAAAGGCAGGGCTGAGTCGAGTCAGTGACATCACTGTGGACGCTTCACCATGGTAAGTCAGCAAGAACCTTGACAGAATCCTAAATTCTGACAGTGCACTTATAGGTCTGCAACACTACACGGAGAGGCAGAGAATGACGCATGCATGTGCACACGCACGCACGCACGCACGCACGCACGCACGCACACACGCACGCACGCACACACACACACACACACACACACACACACACATGCACACACACACACACACACACACACAAACACACACAAACACAAACACACACAAACACACACACACACTTTCTCTCCCAACATTGGTAATGTCTATAGCACTGGTGAAAATAGACGATCTACAAGCTCGAAATGTGGTGCGATGCTTTTTTCTGCTGTCTTCACTAGTATGGGTCCCGAGCAAACGTCAAATTCCGCTTTTGGGCCACGCACGCACGCACACACGCACGCACGCACACACACACGCACACACACACACAGAGGTCACAGAGTCTGGGGGATAACAGTAATCATGTTGCTAATCTGCGTCATGAATGCATGCTAGTGGGTCAGAGCACCGATCAGAGAATGACACTAAAAGATAAGGCCACGACAGACAGCTTGGATTCACCAAGCTACAGTGTCTCTTCTTTAACCTGCCGTCCAGGATTTGGGAATGTCTTTATGGGCGAAAATGTTCAAACAAAGAACGTCAAAAACGATCATCAAAAAAAGATTTAAAAAAAGAATGTTTTGAAAATACAAAATAGGTCTTAAGTGGTTTAACGTATAATCACTGTCATCCTCATCTGGATTAGAAAGATTATACTGTAGGAAACACACATAATCTGGTAAGAGGGCACCCCGATCCTCCCTAATACCCGGTGTCTTAAGTACATTTCGTCGCTGTCGGGTGAAAACCTTGTATGTCCAAAACCGTTTGTTTTGCATTTATCATTTTAAAAATGATTTAAACTAGTGAAAACAGCTGATCTACAAGCACACAACGCCTCGCACCTTGTAGATCTGCTGTTTTCACTACTTTTGTGCGACGGCCTTGTATGATGAAGCAGGGCTTTACTTTGCGAAAGAACGTACACATTTGAAACATGGAGATACGAGGTTTCCACCTGACAACGACGATTTACTTAAGTACAATTTTTAGGTATTTGTACTTTTACTTCTACTTCACTACAATTATTTAACTTTAGTTACTAGTTACTTTGTAGATTTGGATTGTTATTACAAAACATACATTAACCACTTCGGCCCTACATTTCTTCTCTTCTATTTTCAACAGATTTGTATACATTTGAAAACTTGAAATGGGACATTCTGCATAATGAGTAGGCTTTTACTTTTGGTACTTTAAGTACATTTTATGCCAATACCTTTGTACCTTTACTCGTGTAAATGTTGAATTCTGGACTTTTACTGTAACAGAGTATTTCTATATTGCAGTATTGATACTTTTACTCAAGTAAAACATTTGAGTACTTTTTCCACCACTACTGCTAATACCACAGCACAACACTGACAAAATATATAAGTGCTGTACAGTAGTTGGCACAGTGCATTCCACAGCACCCAAAAGGATTGTAGGCGAGTCAGAATAGTTTCAAACGCTGTTTCTCAAATTCTATCTCCTCTCCAACAAATCAATGTATTCAGCATTGAGGATATCGTCGTTGTCGGGTGGAAATGTCCAAAACCGTCCATTTTGTATTTATCATTTTTTAAATGATTTAAACTAGTGAAAACAGCCGATCTACAAGTACACATGCGAGGCGTTGTGTGCTTGTAGAACTGCTGTCTTCACTATTTTTGTGCGATGGCCTTGTATGATGAAGCAGGGCTTTATTTTGCGAAAAAACATACAAATTAAAGATTTGGAGAGGTTTCTGCCCGCGGGGACGATATATAACAGACCCTATATATACTTGGTGCGCTCCTTTATTCTCCTTCGTGTCCCTAAATCTCTTCACCAAAAAAAAGCTGTGTGTTATGAGCTTAAAGATGGGGTATTTTTGCTGAATGTTTGCCCCAGTGAAGGGACACTAGGGATGACATTCAAGATTTTGACCCTTAAAACGTATACATGGCGTTATCCGTCTTCAGTTTTTTCGCTGTCCTTGTTCCCTTTTAATCCCTCCTTGGGCCCCTTGTACTGTGAATGCTAATTACATTTCGTCTGAAGTCCCCCTCAAGGTGTCTTCAATTGAAAATGTGATTTTCTTTCTTTTGTTGTCAAGAGGTGTGTCAGGGGGCACAAGGGGCCGGGGGCCAATTGGAAAGGAAAATAATCAATTTTACTTTCATATACATATTTATACACACACTTTTTTATTGTCATTTAACAATTGGGGGGTTGTACTCAGAGACTATTTGGGGGACCTTGGCATGGAAAGGTTTAATTGGGAACCCCTGTACATAAGAGCTTGCTTTGGGCATATAGTGCATTATCTATTTGTATTATTGGCACCTGTCACTGTCAATCATTTCTTTGTATATCTCAGTAACTAGAGGTTTGGGCCGGCCGGTCCTATACCTTAAGCCAATAAATTTAGGATAGGCAGATTAGGCACTCAGTCCTGTACAATTTGTTTTCAAAGCCTAAAGGCACACAGAATTGTATATATATTTGTTCAACTGTACGTTCCAGTGTTCAATGCCAAGAAACAAACGCACGACTGAATTGTGAATTATTTGTACGACAATTAATCATCAACTAAAATGTCATGATCTTCCTTCGTCCAACTCCTCCCTACAGCTGCTCCCCACATCCCTCTATCCTTTTCTCCCTTTTTTCTTCACCATAGCTCACCCCCCTCCCCCCCCCCCCCGTTCCTCTCTCCTCTTCCTTGCTCTCTAGATCTCTCCATCTCCTCCCATGCTTGGAGGCAGAGTTCTTCAGTTAAATATTAATTAGTGAACCCCCATCCCGCGGCCTGATGGGGAGCACAATGGAGAATCCCCGCATGTGCCTGCGAGCGCCACGCTAATGAAGGGAGCGTGTGTGTGTGTGTGTGTGTGTGTGTGTGTGTGTGTGTGTGTGTGTGTGTGTGTGTGTGTGTGTGTGTGTGTGTGTGTGTGTGTGTTTGCTCTTGTGTGTATTTGAGTGTGTGTGCTTATTTGAGTGTGAATGAAAAAAGCTGAGGACAAACACAAATGGAAATCATAGACGCAGAGCGCACAAGAGGAGGAAAATAGAGATTTATCAATGTGTGTGTGTGTGTGTGTGTGTGTGTGTGTGTGTGTGTGTGTGTGTGTGTGTGTGTGTGTGTGTGCGCGCGCGTGTGCGTGCGTGTGCATGCATGCATCAGTCTGTAGGCCTTGTAAGGCAGAACTGGGAGGCACGATTCTAATCCGAGTGTGCATAGTGCCTGTGTGTCAAAGTATGTGTGTGCACACGTGCGTCTATAAACAAAGGGTGTGTTCATCAGAGGGTAGGAGGGCATGGCTATTGGCTAATGATCTGTGTGTGTGGCAGATAGCCATCAGTGTGTTTTCGCAGGGCGTCTTCTATTCGCCAACTGGTTAATCCGTATTGAGACACCAGATAATATGCCTCAAAGACCCTCTGAAACAATAGCCTCCCGTTTTAATGGGCCCGTCAGGCATAGGCGCTCTGTGTCTTTGTCCACACAATCACTCTGTACATACACAGCAAAACACTCCCTGTTCATTTAACCCTGAGAGCGTGAAAATAGATCCAAATGCAGAATATTGCTGCATAGTAGGCCTGTCACAATTATTAGATATCGCTTTATCGCAATTATTTGACATAATCGCAATTATTTGACATGACCGCAATTATTTTGTCATAATCGTCATAATGGTTTCCATGCTGGAAAATATTCAAAATGTTTTCAAAAATAGAGGAAATAGCAGATCTATTCACAATGCGCGATGTGGCGCGTTGTGAGCTTGTAGATCGCATATTTCCACTAATCAATGTTCTTTTTTTTAAGTATAAAGTTGTCAAACATGCAGTAATTTCTTTGTATATTTAGGTTATGTGTCATACAGTATCTGCCATGTGCAACTTCAAAGTCTAAAAGCCAAAACAGAAAATTGTCAACGGACAAAAACACAATTAAATAGTTAATCGCAATTATTTAAGTGAAAATCGTCATAATCGTGACAGCCCTATTGCATAGTATTCTTCTTCTGTTCAGAGTCTGTGTCTTCACCCACAAACATACAACAACGGTGGTTTGGTGTATCAATAAACACAGGTGGTCTGCAGCAATGTCTCAGGGAGATCATTATGGTCCATTTCCCATCTAAAAGAACCCCTTTTATTGGGGGTGCACCAGGGCCTGAACTATTACTGCATTGTGTTTATAATTACAACTGTTCGAGTCCAGCTGGACCTGCTGTGTTCGCGACGTCTCCACTCTAGCCTTGAATGATGTCTGTCGACACAGTCCTGTCTAAAGAGAGAAAACCAATGCCTACAAATAGGGACATCTCATTACTCCGACGGTGGTTAGGATTAGGTTTAGGGCGGGAGTCTTCAACGTTTTCAAGCCAAGGACCCCTTAGCTGAGAGAGAGATGAAGCAGGGACCCCCTCTACATATTGTATAAATGTGTGATGGAGATTCTCATCGATTTCATAGGGTGACTTGTTTGACACTTAACCACTTAAAATCTTAAATCGTTGATACTTAGCAAATTTGACCTTTCACTCTGTACTTGGTCTGCTCTTTTTTACCTCTACACCAAACCTATTTGCCAAAAATAGCTGATCTATAAGCTCACAACGCCTCGCAGCGCGAGGCGTTGTGAGCTTGTAGATCTGCTATTTTCGGCCAAAGTTCTCCTCAGAGTATAGGGATGCGAGGGTTCAAGTTGTTCATTTAAAATTATGATGCTATCACACAAGGATTTGGCGGCCCGCCCGTAGTAACTCGGAGGACCCCCTGGGGGTCCCGGACCCCCTGTTGAAGACCCCTGGTTTAGGGTTAGGGATCGTCGGGCTAATGGGACGTTGGAACAATGACAATAGCACCACAAATAGCCCCCTTGTTGGGACGGGTAGTGAACTTTGGGTGAGGCATACGCGTCGACGCGTTGTGAGCTTGTAGATCGGCTATTTTTTGGCAAAGACATTTGATAGAGAGTGAAAAAAGACTGTATCAAGAACGTATATTATAAGTACCTTTTACCAAGTATAGAGGGTTTAAATTATACCGGATATGCAGCTCGGCAAATAAAAGGTGAATTGATCCCAGTGCATGACGGGAATACCAGAAAACTCGCCCTCTTTCAAAGTCGCCCAAAACTCGTTTCCCAACGGGTCTGTGGCCTTAAGCTAGATGCAGATTAGACTAAAATCAAATCTGTGCTTCTGAGGGTCCCTGGAACAAAAACGTTTGCAATAGGGGTCCATCCGTGGAACAAAATATATTGAGATGGGGGTCCACGGCCAAAAACAAATTTTGGGGGTCCTTAACCACATTCTACAAATGTCTTCTAAATCATAACAATTTTCTGAAAAAAACTTATGTTGCCATCAGTGTTTCTCAAACTTTGTCATGTGAAGGACCCCCAGAATGATATGTATTTGGCTACGGACCCCCATCACAAAATATTTTGTTCCAAGGACCCCCAGAAGCAAATATTTGATTTTAGTCTATTCTGCATCTATAGCTTAAGGCCACAGACCCGTTGGGAAACGAGTTTGGGGCGACTTTGAAAGAGGGCGACTTATCTAGCTACCCATGACGGAGGATGATATCACAATATATTTAATCTCCACTATACGATTATCGTGAGTGTTTTTTATCACGATAAACGATAATATCGCTTATCGTCCCATCCCTAGTAGGTACGGTAGGTTTATAAAACACGTTTGATCAAATATACTAACAGGGTACACTAACAGGGTTTATGAATGCTGACGGTGGTGCAGCACATCTGGCTCTTTTTCTTTCACTCTCCATGTGGATTAGGGATGGGACGATATGAACATTTCGTGGCACGATGATGATTGTGACCAAAGAAATCACGATTTACGATATTATCGTGATTCGAGATAATCAAAATATCTCCAACATCCATTATCCTGGGGCCGTGGGGCGGAACCTTTGCCAAAAAATAGCATTGCGACGTGCTGTGAGCTTGCAGATCGGCAAATTTTTTTTGGTAGAGTAAAAAAAAAAGACTGTATCAAGGACGTTATTTCCATGTCCGTTTTACCAATTATAGAGGTTTAAGTGGTACTGGATATGCAGCTCGGCAAATAAAAGGTGAATTTATCCCAGTGCATGACGGAGGCCAATGTTACGATAAATTTAAATCTCTGCGATACGATTATTGGGTGTTTTTTAATCACGATAAACGATAATAACGATTATCGTCCCATCCCCAATATGGATGTGTTTGTGTCTGTGTCTCTCTCTCGTCCTCGGTTGTGCGATCGGTGGGGTGGTGGGGGCTCTTGGTCAGCCAAGCTGCCTGATTGTGTGATGACAGTAACAGAAGACCTTGGATGGGCGTGTTAGCAGCCTTGGTATTTTACGCACTCACATTCACAGCGGCGCCATGCTAACTCAATCTACTGAAACAGTCTCTTTCTCACACGCATGCACACACACGCACACACACACACACACACACACACACACACACACACACACACACACACACACACACACACACACACACACACACACACACACACACACACATCATTGATTTAATCTCATGGGACAGTATGGCACACACAAATTCTGTATATTCAAACCAGTTCCTTAATCAAGAGTGTTCACACACAGCTGACACCCACACACATGCAGACAAGCACGCACATACACACACACACACACACACACACACACACACACACACACACACACACACACTGAACATCATTTTGTTTAAAGCTTCAATGGGCGAGTCGCGTGCCAAACATATGTTAATGAACCACATATGAACCCCCCGTCCCCCCCTCCCTTCAAAGACCCTCCAAACCACTAAAGAGGTTGAGAGACAAAGCAGGGCCGGGCTGCAGACAAAAACAAATAAACACAAACACACAGAGGAACACACTCTGTACCCATACTCATACTGTATACTCAAATATACATATGCACTCGTCATCTATAGATAGATATACTATACTTGTGTGCGTGTTCAAACACAAAAGCATCAGCTAAATGCCTAAATTGTAATTGTAAATTGCACACACACACACACGCGCGCACGCACGCACGCACGCACGCACGCACGCACGCACGCACGCACACACACACACACAAAGAGAAGGACATGCAGATTGCCACACATAGATCAGAGGCCCTACATCACCCCATTAAAAAAACAAAACAATACTGAAAAGTTAAAATAAAAATATAACACAGTCAAAAAACTAAACAGTGGAAAACAGTAAACAGTGCTCGGCCGACCCCGGGCCTCAACCATAGGAAACCTTACAGTAATAAAAGGACACACAATGTAAAGCATGACGGAATGTGCTCCAGGGATTCATCTATTGATTGGGCTCTGTCTTTCAGACTGCTCATCTCACGTCAAATCAAATAAGCCACAGAGATTTGTTTTTCTCATTGTCTTACGTCGCTGCGCGTGCGTGTGTGTGTGTGTGTGTGTGTGTGTGTGTGTGTGTGTGTGTAACATGCATGTGCGCGCGCGACCGCGCGTGTGTGTGTGTGTGTGTGCACGTGCGCGCGTGCATGGGCAGGTGAGTGAGTGCATTCTAAGTCAATAGTGAGATGATGCTGTATTCTTGCGAGCACTGGGGGTCAAGTCCTGATTTAAACACCAGCTGTCATAAATGTTTCAGAGGAGTGGAGGGAGACAGATATGGCTGGAAGCGCTGGGGCGTGTGGGTGGTGGGGACGCAGGGGGGGAGGGGAAGGGGTGGAGGAGAAATTAATCTGTTTAGATGGGGAAAGCGTTATTACTTTAACCATTATTTTATGCTTTAAATATTAAAAAAATAGCAGCTATAAAAGCTCACAGCGCGGCAACGAGTGCCGCGCTGTGAGCTTGTAGATCTGCTATTTTTTGGGGAAAACCATGAACATTTTGTGCAAGTCTCAAAAGGTTTTTGAAAAACGCACGTTTCTATGATCAGTGGTTCTTAAACCTTTTCATGTCGACGACCCCCAAAATGATATCTATTTGGCCACGGACCCCCCCATCTGAAAATATTTAGTTCCAGGAACCCCCCAGAAGCACACTTTGAGTTGTGTTGTTCGCTTTAAAAAATCATATATTCAAAGAATTGCACAAATTTTGCACGACTTTTCAAAAATAGCAGATCTACAAGCTCGCAGCGTGGCACTCGGTGCCGCTCTGTGAGCTTGTATATCTGCTATTTTTCCAATAGCAATGGCTAAAGTAGGAAATTATTCGAATGGGTTAAACGGGATGGAGAGCTTGAGCAATGCTAACACGAGGTAAAGGGGCGAGAGAGACCCGCTGACAGCAGAGAGAGAGAGAGAGGAGGGGAGGCAAGGTCAGCTCAAGTGAAAATGTGCCGGAAGCAATGATGATAATGACTGTCTCAGGCAATACAGACCAGAGACAAGATATGGAGCTTCTTATCTTATGAACTGTATTTCACATTAAATTGAGTTAAACAGGTTAACCTGTATATAAAGTATGTATATGAGGCATTCTACCGAATTGGTGCAAATTGCAGTCCCCCTATGAAAACCCCATTTTAAAAAACATTTAAGTATTCAGACTTTGCATGTGTACAAATATAATATTATGGTCTAATTAATCACAATACATTAATTGAGATAATGCTAAATTAAATATATTAAAAATAAGCCATTATATGTCACTTACTATTGGAAGGTGGCTGTCCCCACCTCTAACCCCTAAATTTCAATTCATGAAAAAAGTACTTAAATGATTTTTGCAATTTTTTTTGCCACTGTTTTTAAATACACCCATTTGATTTCTTCAATAGGGAACTTGAAATTATTAGATAGATTTTGTGGATTTTGTTTAAATTAAGAAACTTCATGTCAAAAATGCTGTCCCTTGTTTTTATGTCACTACCGAAACACAAAGAGTTTTAGCCCATAGGTGGAGCCTGCTTTTGACCACACCCTAAATACCATCATCCAGAAACTGGCACTGACTTCCTGATCCTCAATGGCCACCTGGTGAGTGATACGTTTACATCAGTCTGAAGTAAATGTCTTCCAAAGTCTGAAAATCAGTGTGTCTTCATTTGGAATGTCACTACCGAACACCTCATTTCTGCTATTTATCAAACACTTTTGTTTTTTAATGCTAAATATTATGTTTTTATCTGTGTACACCTGTTCAGAACTGTGTTTGCTATCCATTTTTAGCCAATCATTGTTGAGTTAAGCTAAAACATAGATTAAATTGTCACTACCGAAACAGTCACTACCGAAACAATTAACACATTAATGTAATGTTTCGGTAGTGACATTATGGTTTCGGTAGTGACAAAAAGGTATGTTCACTAGTTCAATGCATATATATTATTGCTGTTGTTATTGTTATTATTATTATTAATAATAATACAATTTTTTACATGAGTTCTATTGTATTTGTGATTTTGCAGGGAGAAATAAAACACCAAAAATGCTAACAAGTGGTGCAGTGAGACAGGATATGCATACTCCCGGGCCCCCTACAGCATCCCTGCAAGATTAAAGAGCTGGTCAGTTGTCCCACGACTTGGACAGAATCAGGACCAGGACAGGAGGGTGGTTCTGATGTCATTGGTTTAGGAGTTCCTCAAAGTTTTCCTTCGACCGCCCTACGACTTCCTTATTTTAAGTCAGCAGATTCCCTTCCTTGTTGTACACAGCTTGGATGGTTCCTCACTTTCCCCTCCTGAGATGTTGTATGGTCTTCCAGAACAACTTCACTTGGTTTCAAAGATAATTGCAAATTATTGTTTGTCATTCCAAATAAATGGATATGGAAAATGAAACCAGTTGTTGTCTTTTATAAAATGAATTACCATTATTCTATTGATCCTGTGTTTATAATATTTCCAACATAATGCATTTTGAGTTAATATGTAGCTAAAAGAGTTAAGAATGTTTACTATACTGTATTGTTACGGTAGTGACCATATAGTATTAATTCAATGCTATGGTCACTACCGAAACAAAACAGTCACTACCGAAACAGTAGGGTCACTACCGAAACACCAGCTGTTTCATCAAAAATAAAAGATAATGAATTATCAATTAATATTTAATGATAATGATTGGTTAGGAGTATGTGTAATTTCAACTATCCTTGAAGGTGCCATCAAAATAATCAATTTTATACATTTTACAAAGAATTTAGAGTTTTGAATTTGATGAGTCCTAAAAATACAACATTACAAAATATGTTAAAATATTAATTTAAATGTAGTTAATTGTGGAAACCACCTACATTAATTTTTAAAAATAGCCTGTACATGGGGGAATAGAACAAAATATGAATAGATTAATATAATTATCTTAATTCTGAAGGTAAGTTCATGTTTCGGTAGTGACATATTTTGGGAGAGGAAATATATTCCAAAAATGTATGAAAATACAATATGAAGATTGACTGTGCTTTTACTAAATATGTGTTCCTTAGAACTGGTGCTACATGGATATGGTCAAAGTTTTTCCAAAATAGCTTACAAATTTCACACAATTTCCAACTCTGAATTTGAACCAATTCGGTAGAATGCCTCATATAGTAGAGATAGATAGTACAGTACACACACACACACACACACACACACACACACACACACACACACACACACACACACACACACACACACACACACACACACACACACACACACAGCATACTTATTATACTGTACTAGTAAGACACCTCAGGGCGACATGCAACCTCTGCCTTTATGGAGATCCATGTACCAGTACTGTATGGAGACATGCTTACTCAGTTATTCGTTATGTGAAAGTCCTGTGATGTCTATGACATCTGACATCATACCCTGTTATGCCCATACATGGAGATCCCTATCTGTAGAACCAGCCACACAGATATGGGCTGTCTTGGCCATCTGTCTTGGCCATATATGGATTCTGTTAGTGTGGTATGTGGCCGATGAGGCCTCCATATATGGGCATTCCCATATGAAGTCCTGTTAGATATGTGCTTAATATTGATGACATAAGGGAACTCCATATACAGTATGGGCATAAAAGGGATTCTGTTAATGTGACATCACAGTGAAGCCAGAGCGTAATGTCAGAGCGACAAACCCATGGACCGTAAAAAAGTGTACACGTCTACACGTCCAGACAGACGGACACAGACGAGCTGTGCCGTTTCTCATAGTAAACTGCGACCTTCGGTCGCAATTCAATTATAATGATAATTTCACCTAACCGCGATTGGAGGCCGACCGATGTTGGAGGTCTGATGCTGATCAAGATCCTGATTCCAGAGAGTACTAGGCCACCAATATACCCCTGTTTGACCCATATTTTGTAATTTGAATTAAATTAAAAATGTTTGGATTTGCTCAGCATTTCACTAAGCAAAATGCTTTTTTATAAACCCATAACACCATAAACTGAATTTAACCACTTAAAGGGCCTATTATGAGCCAGGTCTCATGCCTTATGCCTTAACTTCTTTACCTTTTTTTCACTATTTTGAAAAACATTTTTAAATACTTCAAATGCTGATCTACATCTGCACGTTGTGAACTTGCAGATCAGCTATTTGAAATATTTAAAAAACAAAAACAAAATAGTAAAAAAAGGCAAAGAAGTTAAGGCATAAGGCATAAGACCTGGATCATAATAGGCAGATCTCTATTCAAAATGTAAAAAGATAAAATAAAACAGCCAATCTACAAGCTCACAACACAGATCGACCATTGTTTGCACACAACATCACTTGCGTATAAATTAAGCATTATGCCACTGTAGTCGATTTGTTGTGGTTAGTCGAACTCGCAGACAAATGCATTTGTTTTTACGATGTGAATATGGGTCAGAGTCATAGGAGAAGGCTTTTACCACTCTGCCTCTGATACACAATCAATAGAACTGAAATAATCTATCCCAGGAGCTCAGGAGCTCAGTAAAGTTAGATGTTCATAATTATCCCCTTCTCTGCTTTCCTCAGTCTCCCAGGCAGTTTATATAGCACTGCTTCCTATAACGTGAAAGCTAAATTATTGATGGTTAGGAACCAAAGGGATCTTTACAGGTCTGTAACTGTTACATTTCTACACCGAGTCTGAGTGAAATGAACACTGAGGATTTTACTAGCAAATATACATGTAGTTTGTAGAATAAATATGTATGCATTTTAGAATATGCACTTTTACTTGTATTTATATATTGCAGTATTGACACAAATGCAATTACTTTTTCCACCACTGAACTTAATTGTCTTTCCTTGTATTCCAAAGGCCTTTCTTTCTTTTTGGTTCATGCCAAATACATGAATCAGCTCTACAGCTCCACCTTGTGGCTGAGGGATTGCAACATAGCCTCAGAGTGCTGACAGCACTGCTGACTCCAGAAGTCCAGATTCAATTAACTAAATGGCAAACTGAATTAGGCTAAACACAAGATGAACCTGCTGAAATGGACATAATTGCAAAAGTATAAGGGGCCAGTAATCATCTGCAATTACATTTCAAAGCTCACATAACATGCTAATCTAATATCGCTGGAGATCGGGGAATTAATTCAAACAGGATCGCCGTATGTTTAGGGGTGAATACAGTCAAAACATTCTGGCGATGATGCAAAACTGCTAATGACTAATGACACGCACGCACGCACGCACGCACGCACGCACGCACGCACGCACGCACACACACACACACACACACACACACACACACACACACACACACACACACACACACACACACACACACACACACACACACACACACACACACACACACACACACACACACACACACACACACACACACACACGCTATATTATGTGCTTTATCCAGAAACATGGGGGAGAAAACAAAAAAGCAGTCTTACCTGGACATATCCCACCTGGTTTCCCGTATGCTCCATGTGGCTGAAAAGAGATTAGAAGATAAAGCAGGGAAGGTGTCAAATTCATTAATAAAAAGGCTAAGGCTATAGTTATCTCTAAATCAAGGGTCTTCAGCAGGGGGTCCGGGTCCCCTAGGGGGTCCTCCAAATCTTTGTGTGATAGAAGCTTTTTTTTGTCTTATATTAACCACCTGAACCCTGGCGTCCTTATTCTGAGAACTTGAGCAATATATATACAGTATAATATAGCAAGGTACTTTTCATGTGCACAGTATTCTTCATTGTGTAACATTTGCCCATATACTGTATAACAGGTGCGGTCAGTTAGGGAACGTTTGCATGGAGAGTGCAATGTTCCCATGACCTACTTCTCCAGAAGTGTTAAATGCTGAAGCAGTTGAGTTTGAGAGAACACGGATAGATGGGTGATCTACCAACCCCTGGTATGCATGCATCTAAAGGGCCTTGATGCGAAGCTGCTCCTTTGAAATCTCCAGGGCCTCCGTAACCCTCATAACTCACACTTTTACACTTATAATACACAGAGATCATGTGTCAAAGCCTGCGCTGTGTGCAACAGTCAACAGTCTCATGGCACATGCTTTCAGATGCTTTAGGATACACATAAGAAAGAGAAAGCTTTGGGATACAGAGAGAGAGAGAGAGAGAGAGAGAGAGCACCCTTTGGGAAGGGGTGGGGGAGAAGGAGAGAGAGAGAGAGAGAGAGAGAGAGAGAGAGAGAGAGAGAGAGAGAGAGAGAGATGGGCAATTACATGCCCAAGGAGGTTTTAAGTTCAATCAGGGCAGTTCCCACGGCAGATTTACAAGATGGGTCTCATAGGACACAGGGCGGAGCGTAACGCTATATACATGTTCACAGAGAGTCCAGATCAAAGGCAGTGCTGTAATGGGAATGTTGATAGGCTATGCTGCACATTACATTCAGCATACCCTTCCCAAAGCTCACTATGACGGTGCACAGCTGAAATAAATGTATAAGATTGTACAGTATTTATACACGGTGAAATCCTGAGGCTTAAGTCCACCGCAAAGAGCTGAAACAAGCTGTTCCCTTGCTAACAACCATTAGATAAAGGTTGTACTGTGAATTGCAGAGCGAGAATGAATTATTAACAGCACACAACTCTAATTGCTTTATATAAATGAAATGCCTCCCTTGAGATTGAGAGATTGAGCTAGGCTTGAGTATAAGATATGGTAAATATTCAGTGCTTACAAAGCGATGGAAGTATTAATGCCTGAAATGTGAGCTGCTTTTGGATCCAACGGGGTGAATGCCAAGAAGATCAGAATTCTTTCGTTTTGACTCAACATTGCAGCAAGTAATGAACTTGAGAATATAGAAAAAAATGTAAATAGTACTACACACACACACACACACACACACACACACAGTATACTGTGCATATATATATATATATATATATATATATATATATATATATATATATATATATATATATATATATATATATATATATACACACACACACACTGCATACATTACGTGTACTGTCATATACATGTATTGCAGCTGAGCCCCGGCATTGCGCTGTGATGACTCAGCGCAAAGCAGCACCTGGGTCTTCAACAAAATGCACAGCCAAATTAAAATGGCTGGAAGCTAGACAATGAGTGGTGATTTATCTGATAATGACATTAATCCCCAGGGGTTTTAATCTGAGCCTGCTCTGGACTGTCTGGACTCAACACGGCACTCTGCAGCACTTTTGCGATTGAGAGCAGTGGAGTTCCCATGCCACGGCAGAAAACAACGGGCTGCTCCTGCTGATATACTGTCTGCCTGCCAACTACTGTAACTAGGGCTGTCACGGTCATGACATTTTACGTGACGATTAATTGTCACTCAAGCGATTAACGACTAAATTGTGTTTTTGTCGTTGACAATTACATTTCTGTTGGGCTTTTAGACTTTGAAGTTGCACTGGCAGATATCATATGACACGTAACCTAAATAGGCTATACAAAGAAAAGACTGGCACATTTGACAACTTTATACTTAAAGAAGAAGAACATTGATAGTGGAATTAGCCAATCTACAAGCTCACAGTGAGCTTGTAGATCTGCTATTTCCAATACTTTTGAAAATGTTTGAAAATATATGAACATTTTCCGTTATGGAAACGATTATGACAAAATAATTGCCATTATGTAAAATAATTGTGATTAGAAGATTATTGCGACCGTCAGGGAGCAGCTTACTATGAAAACCTCCACCGGCCGTCCGTCCGTCCGTCCGTCCGTCACACGTCACACCTTTGCCCTGCTCATATCTCCGCATCAGTATGACATCACACCACATGTGTACACAAACCTTTGTGTACGTTGCTGTGGCAACAGTCTGTTGTTGCTGGTCTGTTAGTGTACGTTAGCAACCACCTTAGCAACCATGGTTTTACCCTAGCAACCAACTGTTTACCCTAGCAACCAACTGTTTACCATAGCAACCATGTTTTTTTACCCTAGCAACCAACTGTTTACCATAGCAACCAGATACGCAGAGCAGGGATCTCCATATATGGGCATAAACAGGTGACATCACACTGATGTCAGATACTCAGAGCAGGGATTTCTCCATAATATATGGGCATAAAAGGGATTATGTTAGGGATCTCCATATATGGGCATAAAAGGGATTCTGTTAGGGATCTCCATATATGGGCATAAAAGGGATTCTGTTAGGGATCTCCATATATGGGCATAAAAGGGATTCTGTTAGGGATCTCCATATATGGGCATAAAAGGGATTCTGTTAGGGATCTCCATATATGGGCATAAAAGGGATTCTGTTAACTGTTAGTGATCTCCATATATGGGCATAAAAGGGATGCTGTTAGGGATCTCCATATATGGGCATAAAAGGGATTCTGTTAGGGATCTCCATATATGGGCATGAAAGGGATTCTGTTAGGGATCTCCATATATGGGCATAAAAGGTAACCTGACTTTCGCCAGATAGTTGCAGCAGTGCGTAACGCTCTGCCTTACATCTGGGATCTCTCGGCCAGACTCTATGTAAGGGGCGGGCCATTTTTTGAATTTCTGTAGCAGGTGATTGGATGTGGCCGTTTCTATCACAGTCTGGGAGTGCCAACTCCAACCACTCATATTGGCCTGTCTGCATGACGTTGCAGACAGGCAACGTCATGCACTCAGGCAACGTCACTCTATTGGCTCAGAGCCGCTCAGAGCCCGCCCATAGCTGCCGCTGATTGGTCCGGCCCGGGACTTTACGAGTGTTATCAACGCTGGCGGACCGAGCCCAGATGGTAAAGCAATGCAACGCAATGCTGCCACCATCTGGCGAAAGTCAGGTAACATAAAAGGGATTGTATCCCAGATGATGCCCTGTTAGGAGATCCACACTAACAGAATCCATATATGGTCCTACCGACAGCTGCTATAAGCCAACCCTGGCGATAAGGTCTGAGTCGAAGAAATGCTTCTTTCCTGGCAAGAATTGCCCCTTTATACTGTAGGGCTCGTTTGTGTATTGTATGACATCACGCCACATCATCGGCTGAGGACTGTGTGATGTCATCATATCTCCATATATGGAGACATAAGTTGCTCATGCCCAAATATGGGCTGGTGAGGTCAGACTTAGTGTGATGCGTAGGTTATCTCCATATATGGAGATTCAACTTCAATGAGTAACCATGGCAAACTGTCAACTGCCCGTATGTCTTGATAATTGGTAAAACAAACTTTTGGCCTATTTGTGGAGATAAGCGACCAACGGTCGCTTATCTCCCGATTAGGGAGTCTTACTGGTGTAATAATTGTGACAGGCCTAACGTTAAGTGGACAAAAAGGACAAACAGAGCCATCCCAATCCCTGAGAATTATTTTAGTAAAATTCTAGACATTCGATTGCAACCTAAACATGCTGTTTATTGTCATACCTCCAGACAAGGTCCCCCTATGGGATAACCAGCGCCATCTGGCGCTGCAACAGAGTAAAACTCATAAGCTCCCGTACGAGAAATATCATTTGTCGGTAGGGCTGTCAATCACAAACGAGGGCGCCGCCCCCGAGTGTATAAAAGCCCTGCGGGCTATCATAACTCCCTCTTCCGCACCTCTGCTTACCTGCAACTAGTGTCGCGAACTCAGCCATATAAGTATAATTTTCTGTAAAGTTTAGCCTAAGCGTTGACTAGGAAGTCGGCCACTGGCCTTTATAGATTATTCTCCTGTACGTTTCTATTTCTATTCTTCCTAACAGTTCGGTCTTTTTCTTCACTTTCGCTTTGAGTCTTTACTTCTTCTCTGTACGTTCTGCCACGTGTCTCCCTGCCTTAGCTTAGCTTCGCTTAGCTTCGGTTAGCTCACGATGGCAGCTCGTCGACCTACAGTTAGCAGCCTGCTAGCTAGGGTACCGAAGAAGTGCGGCCTTCCCAGCTGCAAAGGCCTCATCGCCAATGAAGATACACATCCGTTCTGCATTGTCTGCATGGGGGTAGGACACGCCTTGGCCTCTCTGTCCCCTCCGGCCCCGGCCACGGGGGTGAACTGTGCTGAATGCCTCCAGTACGATGTTCCAGCCCTCGAGGCACGATGCGAGATCGCTGCCGCAGGCTACGGCCTTCACACCACGGTCTCCGCCGGAACCCTCCCAGACACCTCTCCTCGTGTGCCGGACAGCGCTGTACGCCACAGCGCTGCTTCTCGCCACGTGGTTAGGCCTCCAGCGGCCTCGCCCTCTGCTAGCTTCGGTAGCCCCGTTGCTAGCGGGTCTGCGGCCCCTGTTTCCACTGCTGTTTCTCCGACGGGCTCGACTGGTGCCGTGCCCAAGAAGAGAACATGCAAGACCGCCCACGTTGTTTCTCCGCCAGCTGCAACATGGACCGTCCCCCCCAAGGAATTCCACCCTCTAGTCGTCGGTGACATTCCTCTCTCCTTCTCCGTCCCCCAGCTACGGGCTATGCGGCCACCTAGCCCCGTCTCCTGGCATGCTAGCGACGGAGACGAACCGGAACTAGAGGACTGCGACATGGAGAGTTGGACACGGAGGGTGAGTACTCGGAGGAGGACGAGTCCTCTTTCCCCTCCGGACAGGGCGGAGGCGCGGCCAGGGTGGTTCCTCATGCCGAGGCTTCCATCTCCGCCGCGTCCTCCCAAGCCCCTTCTGCCTCTCTCCCCCCTTCCATGCCGGCTGGGGCGAGAGGGGCAGCGGCGCAAGACCCAGACTCCATCCCCATGGACGAGCTCTCGGTGCTGGAACGCGCCACCATCCGTTGTGGCCTGGAGCTGCCACTCGGAGATGCGCCACTCGGACCACGGGCTAGGATTCCTCTCCTGGGCCAGGATTTGGAGTCCTCTCCCCCGCGTCGGATGGAAAAGCTACCACTAGTCCCAGGCTTTGCAGAGGCCCTGCATTCAACCTGGACTACACACAAGGACCCCCCCAAGCTCCCCTTCCTGGTCGATTACCGCGACTCAGAGAAGGCGGGAATCCCCTTGTGCCCTCCCATGGACAAGCTGATGGCCCAGTCCCTGGTAGGGAGCCTCAAGCCTAGCCATGAGCGGACCGGTCCTGGAGGCCGGCCTCCCCTCAATCTGGCCGTGGGTAAGAAGCCTCCTGGGTTTGCCATAGCCTTTGATGACAAGCAGTCTTCAAGGGTGAGGAACTCTTACAGATCGTCCGCGCTGGCAGCCAGGACGATGAACGCCACCCAGCTGCTGCTTTTCTCCACCAGGCGCCTCCTCAGCGAGATGCGGGAGGTGCCTGACGTGTTGGTGGAGGAAATGGACAAGTCGCTGCGCATGCTGATGGACCTGAATGTCCACGCGATCGAGTGGCTTGGACATGGCATGGATTATTGCATCCAGGCGGAACGTGCCAGGTGGCTAGACAAGGTAAAGTGTCCTGGCAGTTCCGGAGAGGAGACCGAGAAGGTCCTGCAAGACCTCCCCGGCCACCCTACCTCCCTCATGGGCGGTGGACTGGAGCTTCTCCGCCAGGAGGTGGCGGATAAGAAGATCACTCTGGAGCTCCTGGGAGCCACGACGGACCCCCAGGTACCCAGAAAGGAAAAGAGACAGGGACGGAGCAAGGCCCCTGGTCAGGCTGACAGGGGGCGCTCTACCTCCAAACAGGGGAAACAGCACAATCCCCCTAGGACCCCCTCTTCTTCCTCCGCGGGACCCCCTCACACTGCAGTGGGGGCTCAAGCCCGCTCTCAATCCCGCCACCCTCCCAGGCACGGGATACCGGCCAGCTCCCACAAAGCCCGTGGGAAGCCGCCGCGAAAGTGACACTGGACTCTGGCGGGGTCCCCCTGAAATTTCAGGGGACCCCCCCTTGCAAGCGCAGACGTTTGGACAATACAAACAATTTTTCTCATGCCAAGAAATTAATGTTTATTCCTCCTCTGTGCTCTCCTCCAGTGCCTGTAATAAAAAGTGTGTTGATGAAACAATGCCTGTTTATTTCAAACCCACCTGCTTTACTACAGACGACCCCATTTTGCATGAATTTAACCAGTGTAGAGAAGTCCAGGCTGGAATTTCTTTCCACTCAGAAAATATCGCTTCCTCCAGTCATGCAGACAGGTTACAAGCAGAATATTTCTCTTTGCAAAATGTTCCCAGACAAGCTAATTCCTATTCACAGTGGTATAGTCTCTCTAGTGTGCAATACCCCTCTGTCTCCACCGAGCGGCACTGTTATGCCGACTCTAGTTCAGGACAGGAGTTTGGTCTTAGCGTCAGGGAAGAAGCCAACACATATCACCCAGGGTCGGCCTCGTCTTCCCGCAAGGAAGCATATAAAGGCCTTAGCACAGGTTATAAACGTAAATACAATTCCCCGAGCCGGGGATTATGTTACTTATGCGATGAACCCTGTCCCCCGGGCTCCACGTTGTGTGTCGCATGTATTATTAACAAGCGAGGCTTCTTGGAGGTCACGTGTTCGTCTCCCACCGGATACGGAAATAAGCGTACCGGAAACGGAAACGCTCTTTCCGCCGGTGACTCCGCGCCTTCCGGCCCGGCGTCTAGCGGATACGGATACGTGCCCGGATATGGAACCTTTCCCTCCCGGCCCAGTAGTTCCGCTCAGGCGGTACAACCCCAAGGCTTCTCCGTTGCTCAGCAACACGTTAGCACAGTGTGCAGAGCAATGGAAACGTTGCAATCCGAATCACTGGGTGTTTCGGACGGTGACGCGGGGTTACAGACTACAGTTCGCGAAAAAACCCTCCCTATCCAGCAAGGTTATTTATACTCGAGCCCGCGGCTTGAAGGCCGATGCCTTGAGGGAGGAGATAAGCTCACTATTGCGCAAGGGCGCTATAGTGGAGTTATCACGCGACCAGAGCCGTTTAGGCTTCTGGAGCCGTTATTTTCTGGTTCAGAAAAAAGGAGGGGGGCTGCGTCCGATTATGGACTTACGTGCTCTGAACAAGCACTTGAAAAAGTTCAAATTCAGGATGCTGACGTCAGAGTCACTGATGAAATCAGTGAGACAGGGGGATTTCCACTGTTCAGTGGATCTGAAGGACGCTTATCAGCACATCCTCATTTATCCCCCACACAGGAAGTTCCTGCGGTTCGCCTTCGAGGGGCGCCTGTACGAGTACACGGTCCTCCCTTTCGGTCTTTCTCTGAGCCCTCGGGTTTTCGTGAAAGTGACCGAGGCAGCCATTGCTCCACTGAGGCATCAGGGAGTCAGGCTGGCGAACTACATAGACGATTGGATGATTTCCGCCGCCTCCTGCTCAGAAGCGGCGCGCCATACCAATCTGGTGTTGTCACACCTGAAGGCCTTGGGTTTCAACGTCAACTTTGGCAAAAGTATGTTGTTACCCTCCCAGCAGATTTCCTTTATAGGAATATCTCTGGACTCGGCCACCATGTCCGCTCGCCTCTCCCCGGAGAGGGTGGACAGGTTTCTGGCTTGTCTCGGCTCCTTCCGACTGAACCAGGTGGTCAGGTACAAGGAGTGCATGAAGTTGACTGGGCTGATGGCTTCAGCAGTGCAACTTCTGCGTCTGGGCAGGTTTCATATGAGACCTTTCCAGCGGTGGTCACTGGCGCTCAGGATTCCTTCCCTGCAAGGGTACAGGAAGGTGACAGTCAGCCAGGTCTGCATGGACGCTCTGGTCCCATGGAGGGACCAGGCGTTGTTGACAAGTGGGGTCTCCATGGGCGAAGTGGTGTCACGCAAGGTGATCACCACAGACGCCAGCCGCTCGGGGTGGGGCGCCACCCACGAGGGGCGCTCAGCCAGGGGTCTTTGGACCCAGGCCATGTTGGAGTACCACATCAACTATCTGGAATTAATGGCGATCTACTTGGCGCTCAAGCATTTCGAACCATTTCTCCGGGGTTGCCATGTCCTGGTCAGGACGGACAACACGGCGGCCCTGTATTATCTCAACAAACAGGGCGGCCTCTCCTCGCGGACGCTGGATCAGCTGGCGCGCGAGATGACCCTCTGGTGCTTGCCTCGGTTGAGGTCCATCAGAGCCTCCCATGTCCCGGGCCTTCAGAACGGCGGCGCCGATCTGTTGTCCAGGGGGGAGCCTCGTTACGAGGATTGGTCTCTCCACCCTGCGGTGGTGAGGCAGATTTTCTCCAGGTTCGGTCGACCGCGAGTCGATCTCTTTGCCTCCCAGGAGAACGCGAAGTGTCCCCTTTACTTTTCAGTGAGGGGACCGGACCTTCTCCTCTGGGGATGGACGCGTTTGCTTACGAATGGCCACAAGGTCTTCTCTACGCGTTTCCACCCCTGGAACTGATTCTTCCCACTCTGGAGAGGATCAGATGTTCCAACCAGGAGGTTCTTCTGGTGACACCATCCAGGGGAGTGTGGAGGTCTCTGATCACCCCACTGCTCTCTCAACCCCCTTGGCGGCTTCCCTTGCTCAGGGATCTGCTGCGCCAGGCAGGGGACGAGATCTTCCATCCAGACCCACGGGGCCTAGACCTGTGGGTTTGGCCCGTGAGAGGGAGAACCTGCTTGCAGCAGGCTTCTCACCGATGGTTGTAGCCACTATTCAGAGTGCTAGAGCCCCCTCTACTAGGGCTGTGTATGATGGAAGGTGGAATGCCTTTTTGGACTGGTGTGAGCTACAGGAGCCACCTGTGGTGGCTCATATAGCTTCGGCCCAGAAGGTGTTAGATTTCCTGCAGGACCGCCTGGACCTTGGTCTGGCGTTCTCTACACTGAGGGGTTATTTAGCGGCTATTGATGCCTGCCACCTGGGGGTGGCAGGCAAAGGCCTTTCTAAAATCCCTGAGGTGGTCCAGTTCATGCATGGTGTGGACCATTTGAGACCTGTGACCAGAGCCTTGTTTCCTGTTTGGGATCTACAAGTGGTTCTTGAGGGCCTTTGCAAGGCACCCTTTGAACCGATTGGGAGGACCTCTTTGAAACATTTAAGTTTCAAAACAGCTCTTTTGCTTGCCTTGTCTACGGCTAAGCGTGTGAGCGACCTTCGTGCGCTCTCTGTGAGCCCTGATTGTATGAGGTTTCTCAATAATGACTCCAAGGTTCTTCTTAAACCTCATTTGAGTTTTATTCCTAAGAACCGAGTGGTCCCGAAGGAACCTGTTGTTTTGACGGCTTTCCATCCTCCTCCGTTTGCATCAGAGGAGGATAGGCGTCTTCATTGTCTTTGTCCAGTTAGGGCCCTGAAGGCCTACTGTGATAGGACGGTGGACAGCAGGTCTACTTCTCAGCTTTTCGTGGTCATGAATGCCCGTCAACGGAAAGCGGTGTCCAAACCCACTCTGTCGAGATGGCTTGTGGATGCTATTAGGTTGGCTTACACCCGGTCTGGGTCTGAAGTGCCGGAAGCACTTAAGGCCCACAGTACTAGGGGTGTGTCTACCTCTTGGGCTTTGTCCAAAGGTGTCTCCATTGAGGAGATTTGTGCAGCGGCGAATTGGTCTTCGCCGTCCACCTTTGCGACCTACTATCACCTGGACGTTGCGCCTTCTGCTATGGCGCATACGGTTCTGGGTGCTGCTGCCCTTCCTACTATGTAGTGGGGCGGCTCTCTCCCCTTCCTGAGATAGCATGCTGCTGTCTCTAGGATACGTGGGGGGACCCTGAGTTTTTCCCTTATATTATTGCAATTTTATAAGGTGGACCTGTGTCTGCCCTTAGTGCATAAGGCAGGCCTCGGTCTGTCAGGGTCTTTTTCTGTCTGAACACGCCCAGGCCCTGTGGGTCTGGGTCGGATCAGTCCTGAAAGGGGTCACGTCGGTTGACAGGACCTCCTTTCCGGATGTGGTCGGTGTGCACGACAGTCTTGTCGGTTCATGACTTCTCGGGGAGTATATGAGTCCCATAGGGGGACCTTGTCTGGAGGTATGACAATAAACGTATAGGTTCCGAACGGAACCATGTTTATTTAATACCGGAGGACAAGGTCCCCCGAATAAAGCCCCTCGGTTCGCTAGTTGCGGGCGCAGAGGTGCGGCTTTAGAGGAAGTTATGATAGCCCGCAGGGCTTTTATACACTCGGGGGCGGCGCCCTCATTTGTGATTGACAGCCCTACCGACAAATGATATTTCTCGTACGGGAGCTTATGAGTTTTACTCTGTTGCAGCGCCAGATGGCGCTGGTTATCCCATAGGGGGACCTTGTCCTCCGGTATTAAATAAACATGGTTCCGTTCGGAACCTATACGTTTGCATACTTTCTATTCCATACTACTATGATTTAGTTGATATTTTTATTGCCTCGTTTCTAGTGGCGTTATTATATTTATTACTGCGACAGTATCCATAGAGCTATGGGTGTTATAAATCAGTAACTATCCTCATCTGTATATCCACCTTGGTTGAAGTTGTGTTATGGTCCACGGAATCCACAGGGGCAAAAATATTGTTAAATTGGTTCAATAGTTACTGATACATGCATCACACCACACGTGGAACATATTGGCATGAGAAAACACAATGAGAAAATGTGAGGTGGGGAGCGGGGGGTCTATAGGAAAATGCTGACTTGGTTCATAAATTAGCAACAATATTGTGAACTGCATGTGAGATACAAATCTTGCGGATTACGGGTCTCTTGGGCGTCAAATAAATCCATACAACGCTAGCTTTAGGCTACGCAAAACAGAGGCTTTCAAACAACTTTTCCCAGCGGCCGACTCCCCATTGGCCTCTAATCAATAAACAGCATTGATATTTCCTTGTTGTAATAAAAACGTAAAAGAAATGGATTCAATTGTTTTGTTTTCTTACCTCACATCCCATCGCCGGGGAATTGTACCATGAAACACTAAACTCTGCTCAAATGCCCAACTTTCACACTATATCACTTAAGGAATATACTAGGGAATACTAGGGAATATGTGCAATAGTTCCAACTTCCTAACCACTTATCAAACTGTACTTTGTCTAGTAGTAACACAATAGCTGACCTACAAACTAAAATAAATAATAATAATTTAAAAAAAAAACTATGAAACCCGGCAGATCCTGTCCGTCAGTGAGTCAGTAAAGCCTCAATGTCTGTTGTGACATCACATTGTTGACTGTCACGATCCATAATGTGACCAATACCTCCACATCTGACCTCACGGAATCCATATATGAATATAGCTGACCTGTTCTGCTGACCAGCTCAGCAGAAGGGCATACATGCCGAAAGCACCCATGTGCACGCTCCTATGTGCACGTCGCACCCAAGTGCGCTTCTCGCCCTTAGAGCGTCTTACTGGTATATATATATTTTTTTACGATTTGTTTTATGCCTTTATTGGATAGGACAGTAGACTGACAGGAAATAGGGGAGAGACGGGGAGTGACATGCGGCAAAGGTCATCCGGATCGGGAATGGAACCGGAGACGCCGCCAGGCATCCATGCCTATGTGGCAATGCCTAGGTGGTATGCGCCCAGACCAGTAGGCCATTCGATTCATTTGTCTCTGTGTATAATGTTCACCAATAACATGAAGGCTTCAGATTATCTCACCTGCAAACATTGGCAGAAGGTTGGGATGCACGGTAGCTCTGGTCCTGTCCCATCTCTACTTTGGTCTCTTCTTCCATGCTATGTACAGCAGGCCCTCTGGAAGCTGGCACACGGTACCCCTGGTTGACGGTTGGAATTAAAGTTTCCCTTGGAGTTTCAGCGATCACGGACACATCTGCTGGTGTGATACACATAGAGTTGTTATGCCAGTGGTTTTCAACCTTTTCAGGCTGCGACCCCCAATAATCATATTTCAACAGGGGACCCCCCCACCCTGACGAGCACTAAGAGTTGAGTCATTACATTTTGTATAACATGGTTCTATTGTGAAAATAGCAGATTTACATGCACTGCGAGGCGTTGTGAGCATGTAGATCGTCTATTTTCACAATGTCTGCCTCTAATATTTGACAGTTTGGCCAATGTTCATTTTTTTATTAAAAGGTATTAAAACGTCCTTAAATTGTCACTTTAGAAATATGTAGATACTATACCCTCTATACACTTAAAACTTTATGTTGGTTTGTTTACTGTTGAGTGAGAAAACAACGTCATTTGGGGACGACCCCAAAATAATGTGCTTTTTGTTATGCAACTCCACAGTGATCAAATCAAATCAAATCAAACTTTATTTATATAGCACATTTAAAAACGACAGTGTCGACCAAAGTGCTGTACAAGTCAAAAGGAAAACTATGCAACAAGAAGCAAAAGAACCAAATACAATCAAATAAACAAAAAAGCAGTGATCAGGTTAAAAGTTAAGCATGGCTGTGGTTAAAACTCAAATCGATAAAGTGAGTCTTAAGGAGGGACTTAAAGACCTCGATGGACTGGGAGGCCTGATGTGAAGGGGAAGGTCATTCCAGAGCCTGGAATGACCAAAAGCATGATTGCCCCTAGTTAGCATTTGGGCGGTACCCGTGGACTATTTTCCACTCTCTAAGCTGAGAGGTCAGCTGACCTTAAAGCTCTAACTGAGAGGGGGCCAGACCGTTAACGGATTTAAAAGCAGTTATTAGGATTTTGAAATCAATCCTAAATTTGACAGGAATTTTGAATGGAGCGAGGCCAGGACTGGGGAGACGTGGTCGTGCTTTTTAGTGCCTGTGAGGAGGCGTGCAGCCGCATTCTGGGCCAACTGCAAGCGCCTGACCAATGACTGATCAATGCCAGAATATAAGGCATTGCAGTTAGAGACCACCCTTGAACGTGTGGTCTCTAACCAGCTTTCTCTCCATCTCTCACAGAACAACCTGCTGGATCCCAACCAGTCAGGTTTTAAACCAGCCCATTCTACAGAAACTGCACTCCTAGCAGTCACGGAAGCACTCCATGTTGCCCAGGCTGCCTCCCACTCTGCAGTCCTGATTCTTCTTGATCTATCAGCGGCATTCGACACAGTGAATCACCAGCTGCTCCTGGACACCCTTGCTGACCTAGGCATCACCGGGACGGCACTAAAGTGGTTCTCCTCCTACCTGTCGGACCGGACCTATCAGGTCTCATGGAAAGGTTTGCTTTCATCCCCCCGAACCCTCCAAACGGGAGTCCCCCAGGGATCCGTACTTGGCCCTCTGCTTTTCTCCCTGTACACCAAATCCCTTGGTGCTGTTATCTCTGCTCACAATCTATCCTATCACTGCTATGCTGATGACACTCAACTGTTTTTGTCCTTCCCCCCTTCTGCCACCCAGGTGGAAGAACGCATTGCTGCATGTCTGGCCGACATCTCACAGTGGATGTCAGCCCACCACCTTAAGCTGAACCCGGACAAGACGGAGCTACTCTTCTTCCCAGCTAAGTCTTGCCCCATGCAAGATCTCACTATTTCCATAGATAATGCATTTGTGACTTCAGTTCCTACTGCTAGAAACCTTGGTGTGGTCCTGGACAGCCAGCTATCATTCAAGGCACACATTGCATCAGTCACCCGGTCATGTAGGTTCACACTCTATAACATCCGTAAAATCAGACCCTTCCTCACCCAGGAGGCAGCCCAGCTCCTCATTCAGACATCTGTCATATCAAAGCTTGACTATTGTAACTCTCTCCTCACTGGTCTCCCGGCATGTGCACTTAAACCTCTCCAACTGATCCAAAATGCCGCGGCACGACTGGTCTTCAACCAGCCTAAGTTCTCACATGTCTCTCCCCTTCTCCGCAGCCTCCACTGGCTCCCGGTTGCGGCCCGCACTGAATACAAAACACTGATGCTGACCTTCAAAGCAGCCAAAGGTATGGCTCCTCCATACCTCCAGAAGCTGATCAACCCCTACACCCCCACCCGGTCACTTAGATCAGCCAACACAGGGATGCTGACAGAACCCTCGCTCAAAACTCCAGGGCAAAAATCCACTCGTCCGAGACAGTTTGCCCTCCTGGCCCCCAAGTTGTGGAATAAACTCCCTGTCGCACTTAGAACAACGGACTCACTCGCTAGCTTTCGCCGTGGACTGAAGACTCACCTTTTCAGACTCCACCTAAACCCTTAGCACTACAGAAAAAGAATCAATGAATACATGAAGCTAGTTAGCATTTGTTTTTGTTTTTTAGGTTTTTTCAGAACTTTGATTATATTGTGTTTTTTCTAGATAGATATCCATTTGCATTAGTTATATTGTTGATGATGTACTGACATATTATCTTGTTTATTATTGTGATGTTATCTGCTTATTGTAAGTCGCTTTGGATTAAAAGCGTCTGCTAAATGCCTAAACTGTAAACTGTAAACTGCAGTAGTCTAGCCTGGCCCTGGACGAAATAAAGGCATGTGATGCACAGTCTACCTGGATTCTCTCTTGGCAGTTTGGTGTTCAAACCACTAGATGGCAGTACATCATTCGAGGCAAGTGCAGTTTCAGGAGAGATGCTTGGTGTGCTTGTAATGTTGTTCTTTTCAGGGACCTTGCACGAGCTTGTGGTTGTGGATATGGAGGGGGAACGTTCTTCAAGCCCATCCCCAGACGAGAGGGCTGAAAGAAGGGGAGAGATGCAAACACCATCTGCAGCAGGTCTCTGGCTCCTGCTGGGGATGTCCTTCTTCTCTTTGCTCTTCTTACTACTGGGGCCCTCTAGAGGAGAGAGAGAGAACAGAAATTCAATATAAGAGGCAGAAACAAAATGAGACAGGAAAAGGTCTATGAGAAAATTGCTGAATATTGTTCCTCCTATAGTTTAACTTTTTGTGTTTTTTCTTTTTTAATGAGTAACCTACTTGATCATACTACAGCGTCACACAAAAGCATCAAAAGTTGAACAGATCTACAAGCTCAAAACGTGTTGCTTCTCGCTGCGTTTGAAGCGCGCATCCGTTACATTTTGCACAAAATGTGACTCGTTTTCCCTTCTCAAACAAAATAAATCATTAATTAACCAACATCATTAATCATTGGTTAATTATTTGACTATTACTTAAAACCTTATACCGTTACCGTATATGGGCTCATTTTACACTCCATCGTACAAAGGTTTTACACGCTGAAAACAGCCAATCTACAAGTGTGATTCCATCGTATGCCGAATGTCTTAATTCGGCTTTATATTACCTTTGCTACTTTTATCCCTCTTCCTGGACAGCAGGCGTGGCAGGGTTCCTATGTGTGTGTAGTCGTCACTGGAGCGGGCGTAGCTGGCAGTACGCGGGCGCATGGCACTCAAGTCATCTACTGTTGTCTCGGCAGCTCTGCCACAGGTGTCCTCCTCCCCCTCATCTCTATGGGTGTGTTTGGTGGTTCCATCGGTAGGCTTCTGCCTGGACTTGTCGTTGGAGCGACGGAAGGAGAGATTGGTGAGGCTGCCGAACCATTTGAAACCTGGAGGCGTTGGGAAGCAGGGACGTGCAGAGAATGTTAAGAGAGGCAGGGGCTCTCTAACAAAGGGGACTTTTGGTGGAAGCACCGAAAATAACAGACCTCCAAGCTCACAAGCTTGGAGGTCGGCTATTTTCGGTGTGTGAAACCACACTGAACTAAGCATAACAAAGTCAATAGGCTACTGTAGATGTGGCGTAATGGCATGGATTTCTACACAGAGGGCAATTCTTTCAACATAAGCACTCCTGCGGCTCGTGGCACAACCCTGAAACAGTGGTAAATCAGCCAACAACCCACTCCCTCTCATGGTAAATGGCTTACATACAAAATGTGCATCAGTGCTATTTGAGCAAGGCACAAAAAAAGAAAATAAAAGTCCAATGTCAAATGGACTTTTTTTTATTTTTTACTTTAAGTGCCTTGCTCAAATGGCACTGATGCACATTGTATAGATGATACTGAACTGAACTGAAAATGCCAGATTTTCAGACATTCTTCACATTCACACCTTCATTTTACAACCACTGATGTGTGGTTATATTTTTTTATTTTTATTTTTTTTACTTTCTCTACAGTACAGTTCGTTGTTGCATTGTGTTCTTTAGGTCTGAGGAAGAGCCTCCCGACCCGAAACGCTACCAATAAATTATCCACAAAGGGATTGTTTCATTTTACTTTAGCTACAAAGCCCTAGCTTTTATTTTGGTGAAATATGTAAAGAAGTAAACTCACGATATAACCCAGGATAACACATTATTAAAGCAGATTGAAACTAGCCTGGGGCCAGCCTATATACTAATGCAGCTAACTAACTGCAGTATATCCCCTCCTTGTTTTAACATGTGTGGGGATGATGTCTAGCTGCAGCTAGGCTAGATTGAAACACCTGTTTCCATCGTGGTCCTGCATAACATAATTGACTCAAGGCTTTAAACTATCAGTATCCTTTTTCAGAGTCCTTCCTCCCACTGCCCTGTGCCTTTTCATATGCATCACATGCCCCCCACACACAGAAAGAAGGAGCATGGAAGCGTCTATCTATTCTGCATCTAGCATGAGGCAAGACACAAAATTCAAGGTGAACATTTTTAACTGAAGTCTTTGCTTCTGGGGGTCCCTGGAACAACATATTTTGAGATAGGGGTTTGCGGCCAAATACATATAATTTTGGGGGTCCTTGACATGACAAAGTTTGAGAACCACTGATACAGCAGCATAAGTGTTTTCATAAAACTGTTAGCATTAAGAACATTTGAACAATCGGCCTCTATCAGCGGGGGTGCTCAAACTTTGTCATGTCAAGGACCTCCCAAATGATATGTATTTAGCCGCGGACCCACATCTCATAATATTTCGTTCCGGGCGGGGACCCCCAGAAGCAAAGATTTTAGTTAAATAATTATATTTTAACAGGGGAACCCCCATCCTGACGAGCACTAAGAGTTGAGGCATTACATTTTGTATAACACGGTTCTATTGTGAAAATAGCAGATCTACATGCTCACAATGCCTCGCGTTGTGAATCATCTGGGGACCCCCCAAAATAATTTGGGGACCCCAACCCACAGGTTGAGAACCACTGCTCTACTAACCACTGCTCTACTGAACACACATTTCTAGTTTTAAACTCACTCTGCTCAATAACGCTTAACCGGTGCTGAATCCTCTAATTATACTTAAAGAGGTGGTGCCATAGTTTGTAGTTTCGTATAGTGTCTATATGGAGTCAACATTACTCTAAAATGCCCCCAGGTGTGGTTATAATATGCTATTATGTCTTCCCTGTGTACTGTTGGTTACTTCCTGAAAGCTGCAAGCCTCTTTGAGTCAAAAGGCCTGATTGAAATACACTGATATAATGAAATCATAATATTATCCCCATCCCCTTATCACCATCCAACAACAGCTGTGTGTGTGGTTAACTTCAGCTGGGTCACAGGTTGGTGTGGCCACATAAAAACATAATTTTAACACTTGTCTGTACACTTTTTTGAAAATAATCTTTCTCCAAGTATAATCATAATACCTGATGATTATGTTGTGGGGGCTTTAACAACCTGCATGTGCACATTTCTAGAATTTGACACAGTCATACTTTGTGGTTTTCTGCCTTTACTGTACAGAGGGTGATGTGGTCCCAATGAAACTTCCTTTTTTGTAGTTGCAGCATTTTGTTGAACACAAAATGCAAATGCATGATGATATGCATGTACTGTATGTGGTTACATGCACTTGTTTATTCCTATGGTTCAAAGCTGGTGACAACAAAAGTGTTTTGTGCTTTTTTCCCCTCAACCATAGTTAAATTTAACAAATATCAAAAACAAGTACACCTGCAATTACAAAATGACAAAAAAAAGTCTATATATAATAAGTATGCTGAAAGTTCATTTTTGGATGTCAACATAACCTTGATGAATGACAGCAAATGTAGCAATACATTACCAACATGCTGCAATTACACACACCCAAGTGGTTGGCACACACACACACGTACACGCACACTCTCTCACTCTCTCACACACACACACACACACACACACACACACACACACACACACACACACACACACACACACACACACACACACACACACACACACACACACACACACACACACACACACACACACACACACACACACATTTTACTCACTTAGTTTCCGTATGCTCATGTTGGCTGTATAAGCTGAAAGTGTGGAGAGTGGAGTCAGAGTCAGGGTCCAGCTGAAGGATTTGTGAAAAGCTGTAGTGTGAACAAGGCAGTAGACATGAAGAAGTATAGAGAGATTGATGACTACGTTGAACAACAACTGTTGAGCTGTATAGACCAACCACAGTGAAAAACACACAGTTCCTCTCCTCCACAGAGAGAGAGAGAGAGAGAGAGAGAGAGAGAGAATGACAGATGCAGGCAGGGGTGTCGAACCAAATTCTGGGCCCTGGCTACAAGGATTCACTGTGGGCCCCCATATGAATGTTCTTCATAGGAGGAACTGGGAACGCATTATTTTGTGCTTTAACTATTGAAAAATAGCAGATATACAAGCTCACAGCGTGGCACTCGCTGCGAGCTTGTAGATCTAGTATTTTTGAAAATAATTGGTGAAAATTTGTGCAAGTCTTTGAATATTTCAAATCCTTTTAAGGTTTTTTGAAAAACCTATGTTTCTATGTCAGTTGTGTTCAAACCTTTTCATTTGAAGGACCCCCAAAATGATATGTATTTGGCCACAGAACCCCATCTCAAAATATTTAGTTCTAGGGACCCCCCAGAAGCAAAATTTGAGTTACAAATGTTCGCTTAAAAAATACATATATTCAAAGATTTACACACATTTTCACGACTTTTCAAAAATAACAGATCTACAAGCTTGCAGCGCGACACTCGGTGCTGCGCTGTGAGCTTGTATATCTGTTATTTTTCAATAGCTAAAGTATAAAATAATTAAGGTCCCCTCCACCGTGGGCCCTAGTAACTCAGTCCCCCCCCCCCCTTGTGACACCCCTGTGCGTGCGTGTGTGTGTGTGTGTGTGTGTGTGTGCGTGCGTGCGTGCGTGCGTGCGTGCGTGCGTGCGTGCGTGCGTGCGTGCGTGCGTGCGTGCGTGCGTGTGTGTGTGTGTGTGTGTGTGCGTGCGATGGTGGTGGGGTGGGGTTACAGAGGTAAGCAGCTAGGGCAGGGCCACACTTCCTGTGTGAGGCTGAGGGGAGGAGGAAACGAAAGGAGTTCATGCGATGACAGGAAGTCGTGGCTCAGAAGTGTGGACGTTATATGATATACAGTATGTTTGCCTGGCTGAGATGTCACTGGGTGTAAACAGTGCCATCTGGCTCAAATGAAGATGTGTTGATAGCCCGCTGCCCTAGACAGTTTGTCTTGTGTCTCTGCATGATGAGAGTGAGACAAAGTGTGTTCAATGTTTACATTGATGCTGCTGATATAATTTAATTATATTAGCTGCCCCACTGAAAGGGCAATAAATTGTCTATACAACAAGACTGATCATCGCTAGGACATAGTCATATCACAGCTTATTTACTGCAATTATTACATCAAACAAGTAAGCCCTTGTATTTCAGTTTCTTGCTCACAACGCATCGTGATGGAAATGGTAAAGTCTGCAGGATGGTGCCACTGCCAACCTCTTTATTGCAAGCTCTTCTACTCAAGTTCAGCTGGCACGCAGAGGGGTACACAGAGGGAGGGAATATGGATAAATAAGTACAGTCAAACCACAGTGAATATAATATACAATCTATAGACTGAAAAACAGTCTGCCTACTGTAGGAATGGCTTCCACCACACAAGCCATTTTCTTATACTGTATTTGTCATTTTCGTGTTTTCATTCAAAACAAATGAAATGCAAGTGTAACCACTATATCACACATGGGCAACGCCAACATACTGAGGGCCTCTTGACCATCTCAATCTGGCTCTAAATCTACATCTAATAAAGGACGCAAGATATATCTCTCCCCCTCCGCTTCCAACCCACGGAGCTTACGTATAAGTATAAATGTCACTTTAAAAAGGCAGCATTATGTTCATAGTTTTGAGCAACATTTATTGCAGGTATACCATTTGAGTACATGAATTCTATATGTTATTGTTTATAATGTAGCAGTGAAACAGTCTGCCTTAAGTCCATATTTATAACACATATGTGCAATATCTTTGATAAATATATAATTGCAATATACTTGATTCGATTAAAGTTGGCCTTATTGCAAATAGTCTGTCATCATGTCTACAAATGCAAGCATTTTTAAACACTTTATTTCATTTTCAACAAATAATCATACCTCAAAACTAATCTATAAAGACAGCTATAAGCTTGACTGTGTCTAGATTGTTTATATTATTTCTAAATTTGCAACCATCCACTGATAATGAAAAGCTTGCTGTGTTCTTCAAAGTTCTGCTTGATCGACATATCAACACTTGTTTGAAGCTGTACAAACAAGGTTACCGTAATGATTCTAATAGACACACACAGGTGGGCCGAGGATTGTCTTTCAGATGGGACCCAGGGACATTTTATGAGTCCCACAGAGTCATAATAACATGTGTCATTTTTGTCAAAGTGCAGCGTTTAACTCGTGTTTCATCTTATATGGTTACAATAACGTTATATTCTTCTAGAAAATGTCTGAAAGAAAGTTTTAACTGTTTTAAATATTTACAGAGGCAGCTCCACTAGTCACTTTCAACCCAGAGGGGGCCCAATCATTGTGGCTTGCTTACAGGCCCAGTTCTGACTTGTTCCGCCAGTGATGATGGGTTCCTAGTAGCTCACCGAAAGAACTTGGTCCAGGGCCCTTCAGCTCGTCCGTACCTTTTCCCCTGATAAAAGATGCACACTGGCCTCAGTTTTTCCCGAAAGGCCTTCCCTCACTTCCAAGAGATTTATGAAAGTTGGGAAGGAGAGGAGGAATATTCCTCTCCAGGATCTGAGACGAGATCGATAAGAATTGATATGAACAACCAACCATTAGCTACACAGGAGACATCAAATCAATATCACAATTATTTCATAGCGTTTGCTTTGATTACAATAATCATTTTATAAACATATGCCTCAACATAGTTCTCTGACAAGTTCTGTAATGTAAATATTACAGGTTTCATCGTTACTCTAACTAATCAATGTAAATGCGATTTTAATTTGAGTGAAAATAGTGTTGTGAGCTTGTAGAATGCCGAATTCAAAATGGTGTAGATTCCCGCGTTCCCGCCTATCTATTAGCAGCACACCGGAGTCGGACCCCTTAGATGTAGGCATGATTGCATGGCATTGGTCACAGGTGGTACAAACAAACCTGCTTTTGCCTGGTGCACAAACTGTCTCTGTGCCTAAGCTCTGTAAAACCTGAACTGTGATGGCTTAATTCATTCTAAAAGTTATAAAACCTGTTGTCTGTGTCAACCTGTTGATCTACAGCACTCTCCCCAGGTTCCATTAGATGGTAGCAGAGCCTTGTTCATGACAGGGCTTTAGGTTGCAGTAGATTCTCATTCTCTCTCCGACCAGACCAAGTGGCTTTCACCCCTCCTGAGCCCAGAGACCCCGCCCACAATCAACTAAATCAATAATAGCAGTGCTTTTGAGTCAATGTTACAAAACGGTACAATGGGGGAATTGTTTTTTTTTTAATCTGAAATCGATGCTAAAACTGAAGTCACCATCTATTAAACATCTACATCATTTTGTTAAGATGCTAAAATGTGCTGACAAGAAACAGGAATCCAATATTAATTTGAATGATTCATGATTATTGTGAATTGTGCTGAAAGAAATGTAAAGAAAGAGGACACCTTGATGCAAACTCTTTGATTTGTTTTCTTTACTGCTTTTGCACAGAATTATCGGTACACTTGGTAGCCATGAACCATATTAAACATAACTAAATTGCCACGAAACCTCAAAAGGAAATAAAGCAGTAATAAAATACATCTTTGTGTAAAATAATTGTCATATAAAAAATACTCAAATAATACTCAAATTGCATGAATTTTGATATGTACAACTTTTTTTCTCCTAAAACATTACTATGAATAGAATTAACAATTTACAACATCAGTACCCGAAATAATCAGAACATGTGCAATTTACAGAATGATTTCCCAAGCAGATAGACAGTTTTACAGCAGGGCAGAAAGGCAGGTCAATCGGTAGCTACTGTATTAAGGCAGGGTAGACTAGAGGCTACTTTATATTCCGTTGTACGATGGTGTCCCATGCTTGAAAGTAGAAGTAGTCTCTATTTGTTTGCACGAGTCACCAAGTACAAATCAGGGTTAAGATCAGCTAGTAGCTACAGTGGGAGGAGCCATCACTGTTGTGGGAGGAGCCGTCACTGTTGCGATCTTCCACAGTCGCCTGGGCTGACACGGGGACAGGGACGCCTGTGTCCTCAGTCTGAGGACTTGTAGCGTGTCCTATTGTCCATTGACTGGGACCTCCTGTGAAAGAAACAAGTTATAATTATAATATTGCACGTACAACCGCAACATCCTCAGTGTTAAAGTTGAGATCCGTGAGTTCAATGTCCTACCCGGGATTCGAACCCAGGTCTCCCACGTAGGGAGACAGATATAGAACCGCTCCACTCTCAAGGTGCGTTCAGACTAAAAGATATAGAGTATTTTTTTGTTTGAGTGGCGGCATTACATTGTAAGGCAGCCATCGCGTTACAATGTTGCAGACTACGGTAAATGATTGCTGCCTTATTGGGGTGTTGGGGAAATAGCAAACCTGAACTCAAGGAACAAATATGGATGGAAATAGGCATTTCCAGACTACTGCACAACTACAGAGGCATGCTGATATTATTTATATCAAAAAAGAATATCAAAAATGAAAACTAAAACAATACTTGAATCACACAAAACACATCATGCTCCTGAAACAATGGTTCATATGGCTGATAAGGAGAGTCACACAAACCCAAAACAAAATCTCATAACTCAATCTATCCAACTCAAACTACTCTTGGAAAGGTCAGCAGGCATTTGGGGCTACATTTTGTACACCATGTACCATGCAACAAAACAGATAAAAATCATGCATCACACTACTGCAACTCTGTGCCTCACACACACCAACCTTCCTCTGATCCTTCACCTTTCAGCCCAAAGAGGGGACAGTAATTTGTCTACAATGATTTCAAATAAAATACAATGACAGAGGGAGAGAAGAGAGCAATTCACTCAATGGAAACTGGCTACAATCACTATGTTATTGGT
Source organism: Nannobrachium achirus (assembly GCF_963921795.1). Taxonomy (NCBI): domain Eukaryota; kingdom Metazoa; phylum Chordata; class Actinopteri; order Myctophiformes; family Myctophidae; genus Nannobrachium; species Nannobrachium achirus. The sequence continues at coordinate 24,507,402 of NC_137822.1, read as the reverse complement.
CATGTAATAGCATCTGCCATTGGAAATCCCCTTGTTTATTTAATTTCAGAAGAGTGTACAAATGGAACAAAAGGGACCCATCCATTTGTACACTCCTCTGAGTTAAAAGAACTCCAAGGATTTTACTGTGTGAAATGTTAATTTTGTCTCACCTCTAGATTTCCTCTGGCCTTCTTCAACACTCCATGGGTTATTGCCACTATATTGAAAACAAACATAGAGAACAACATTTTTAGTTGTAAGTAAGTAAACACCTTATCCTAAAATATTTGCGTATTGGCAGCTAAGGCAACAAGGTTGAAAATTATGATTATATAGGCATCTAAGCCAAAGCTCTTCAGACAAATACAGTAGTTTAAGGAATTTGGTTTGAAATGTTTTTAGTTAGGGAGCAGTGGTTCTCAAAAATAGCAGATCTAGCTCACAGCGCATCACTTCGTGCCACACTGCAAGCTTGTAAATCTGCTATTTTTGAAAAAATCTGGTCTGGGGTCCAGGGCCAATTACATATCATGTTGGGGGTCATCCTTGCCTTGGTACGAAAATGTTTGAGAACTACCGATTTAGAGGGCATTTGTAGAATCTGCCTCATGTCGTATTCTAGGCCGAACAAAATAGCCGATCTACAAGCTCACGGTGTAGAGGGGAAAAAATGGAAGGACCAACAGAGGCCTGAGGAGTCGGTTTTAGGTGGTTGATACAGGTCCATCTACGTACACTGGTCAATGATGACGCGTTCCATTCCTTCTTTGAGCTGGTTGGTGGTCCGCAGGCGTTTGACGGCCCCACACAGCATCCTCTCCTGTTGGGTCAGCCTGCTCTTCAGCCTGGAGATCTCGTTCTTCAACAACTCATCCTGGCATGGACCACAAGATTGAGTTTTCAGGTTACTTTATTTGTCACTGTGAGACATTGGGAAGTACAGAAGTACCTCCACTAATTTCCTAATACTTTCACGTATGTTTTATTGTTTTTGAAATATATTTGATAACGGAACATGGTGCTGTGCTTGGCTGCACAAATCTGGATTCATACTGTGTGTATGCCGAAGATACATATTATAGAAGATCACTGATGTCACATGCTGGTTAACATTAACTCATTGACTGGGTTTGACGCGTTGCAGTGTTACTTCCGGGGTTCCCTGGACATCACCTGACACGTCGATGGCGTGACAGGAACAAATAGATTGTCGCGTATGGACCAGGATTATTCTCAGATTCTAGCACACCCATGGGCATCTTTTGAAGGCTCCCGTGGGCTGATCGGAGCGATGCGATTTTTCAAAGGTTGGTGAGTGAGTTAACCAAACTGATGCTACCAAACCTGGCTGAAAGTCTGTTACGTAAATATACTGTATCACAGCATAATAAAGTAACATCGGTATTCTCTGTCCAACTGTTTTAGCAAAACGTGTTTTCATGGAAGGGCTAGGTGTTGTATTTGTGTGTGCGCACTTGTCTATTTGCGTGCACGTGTTCTTGTATTACTACTGTATACTCGTGAGGGCCAAATGTCCCCACAATCCTACTAATAAATGCCCGAATGTCTGTCTTTGTCTGATATACATGCATGCTGACATCACAGATACCGCCGCCTGTACCGCGCACGTGTCGCTGCCATGGTAACAGCCGCATGCTGAAACAGTGCCCAAATTTGGAGCTGACTGACATCACTGATACGTCTGGGTTCTCCAACATTACTTCTGAGACTCCTACATTCAACCCCTCATATACCATGCACACCCCATAACCCAAACTGCACGTAAGTTAGAACAGGCAAGGACTAGTCATTATAATAGTAGAATTTGAGAAAATGTCCTGGTTTTCCTCTTGTGAAAGATTTTTGGGGAGTTATTAGGCTTACAATTGGGAAAAGAATAAAGATTCAGGTTGGGGTTAGCATTAGGCATTTATACTAGATTTTAGGTTTAGGGCTTGCAAGTATGCCTGATTTACTGTGACAAGTTGTGAGTGTGTGTGTGTGTGTTAGAAATGTGACGATAATCGTGGTAAAAAAAGCTCACAATATTCGTATCGTGGAGATTTAATTTATCGTGAAATGGTCCTCCGTCATGCACTGGGACCTTTACATAACGTACTTGAGTCCTTTTTTTCACTCTCTACCAATCTGCTATTTTTTGCTAATGTTCCGCTTCAGGATAATGGATGTTGGGGATAATTTGATTATCACGCTAAAATTGTAAATTGCATATTTCTTGGTCACAATAATCGTGATATGAAATTGTCATATCGTCCCATCCCTAGTGTGTGTGTGTGTGTGTGTGTGTGTACCTGCTGGTTGGTGCTGCTGTCCCCGGCTGTAGGACCAGTGGGCAGTGAAACTCTCCAGACCAGTTTGAGCAGTCGACCAGCCTCCTCCAGGACCTGCTGCATGGTGTTCACACTGGTGGACAAACTCTTCAGCTGCTGCGGATCCAAGATCTATTCCACACCACAGAATACCATAACAGTCAAATGTGGCAATCTATGGTTAATTCACAGCTCTGGCCTGGCCAAGTGGCCATGTATACTATTTTCCTGTTAACTCCTTTAATGCCAATGATGAGCACTCATCACGTGTCCTATAACACCACGACGAACACAGGGGGAGGGGCAAAAATCTTGTCATTTTTCGTAAATCTTTGAATATATATTTTTTAAAGCAAACATTTGTGACTCAAATCTCTGTTTCTGAGGGTCCCTGGAACAACTTAGTTTGAGATGGGCGTTATCTGCCAAATACATGTAATGTTGGGGGTCCTTGATATGAAAATGTTTGAGAACCACTGATTTTAGAAGAAGGATTTAGAAGACATAGAATCGGGTCAATATATTCAAAAGACTTGGACACATTTTATCGCACTTACTCTGTTGTCAGAGTCGTGCTGTTTGAGGGTGTGCAGACACTCCTGCAGGTGTGTGTCCATGCTGCGCGTGAGCCTGCGGCCTTCACAGATCTGTTTACGCAGGGCGTGGTGGTCTTCGATCAGCCCCAAGACGTGCCGACCGTTGCGGTTGGCCAAGAGTCGGTGGCCTGGGACCAGGCGGGAGGGAGCACCAGTGGCACTCTCCTCAGAGCTGACGCTGTACTGGGAGCCTTCGTCCGCCTGCCGCTTTGCTTCTGGACACAAATGAATGCCCGGTTACTTTAGATCCAGTCACTCAATGCGGGTTAACTCGACACCCAGCCACATTAATGAGTTTGCTGCCCTGCTCTGGTAATGGTAATTGTTGATTGTTGTCAATGCTTGATCACACCTAAAACTAGCACGCCTAGTAGTAATTGTTAATGTATTATTAATTAACTGCAGCTGTACTGCTTAGCGCTTACATCACAAGAGTAAAATGCTATTACCTTTCTTTAGCTCTCGTATGTCTTTTCAGAGGACTGTAAATACACATATTTGGCCTGGAGTACTGTACTGTCTCCCCATTAACAAACATTCCAGGGGCTTGCATCTGCAATTTCCAATTAGAACCACATACCTTGACCTGACATGGTCAAGGTATGTGGTTCTATGATGATTATATAGCTTTATAATATATTTAAAATACATGGAATCTATTCAAGACGGAGCAAACTTTGGATACTAAGAGTATTGCTCTTGACAAGAGTGAAAATAGCCCTGATCTGTCATCATAGTTCTGGTCGGACGTCACAAACTGAAAATACAGATTAGCTGACGTCAGCTATTTCCTAGTAATAAAGTTGTTTTTCACAACATTCCTTACCGTGGTGGATGCTGGCATGCTCATTGTGTGAGTGACGGAGAGGATCAAAGCCGTCCCGACCAGGGGACCTGGCACCTTCATCTAGGACACAAGCAAAACCAACATTAACCACGACTTTCAACCTGTGGCCTCATTCTGAGCATGTCATAATAGGCGAACATCTTTCAAAGATGTCAAAGAATGTCAACTTTTCATCATGTGAGCATGTAAAAAAAAAAAGAAAAAACCTTGGGCGGCAAGGTCCACAATACCGTGCAAAGTTAACATTAAAGATAATAACATAAGAAGAAGCCCCATGAAGAATTACAATGACAGCAATAGCCCCATTGTCTGTTATTGTTCAATGTACTACCTGAAGTGGAAAGCATGTAGTTGATGTTGATGGTGTCGGGACGGCTGGGTCCTCTGAGCAGCTGTTCCTCCAGTCTCTGTCGGAGGGCTGTGTTGGTCTGGATGCTTCTCTCCAGCTGCAGCCTTAGGTGGCGAATCTCTGACATGAGCTCTGTGAGGTCCACTGAGTCTGAGCCAGCAGCAGGCTGCTGCTGCTGGGTCACCTCACTGGTGTCTGTACAGAGGAGAACAGACCAAAACAGGGAGAATTAGCATTGCTGATCATTAACTATGGTATATAAACCAATTTAAATTACCCATTCAGATTGTTATGAACAGGTGTATTTCACCTGAAACAACAGTCAGTATTCAAAAGCATACTTTTTCTTTACATACATTTTAATACTGACAGTATGTGAAGACAACATGACTATGAACCAGTCATATAGTCATAGCACTTCAGCTAGCCTTGATGACCATGCAGTCTTATGCAAAGGTTAGGATGTTATTTAGATAGCATGTTGTGTAGACAGATCCCAGAGTTTCTATCATTTCAATGTACAGATTTCTTTTGTGTATATACTGTTTAGACCAGGGGGCACGTTGTCCGGATTTAACATGAAGCAAACCCGGAACTAAAGGTTCCTATGATTGGTGCTAGTTGCGCTGTTCTGGTACCAAAAGCAATATGTTCGCCATAGGACTCCATTCATTTTCACCTGAACTTTACATTTGATTTTCTTGCCTTAATGAACATCGTCATAAATACAGTATGGTTCTTGTCGCTAGTTTCAAGTCTCCTTTCAATCACCGTTTTGTGAAAACATGTTCCCATTTATTTATTTTATAATTGACATCAAAGCAGGGTGTGCTTTAGGAGGGGCGTGGCTATCTTGTGATGATTCTGATCCAATACTTCTTCTTCGTGTGCTTTATTTTCGGCAAGCTCAAGACATTCTCCCAAGTATCCCTGCGGTTGCACGTGACCGTTGGCAGCCAATAGCATTCCCTGGGTTGCATTAATACAATGATGGCGACACCCATACGAGGGCAAAAAAAGCGACATTTTCGCTCCGATAGAAACCAATGGGTCACGTGACGGTTCCTACTGTCCATATTTTTTTTACGGTCTATGGTTAAGACTGGTGCTAGGTTCTTGGTTTACCTATGAATCTATGTTACTGAGGCACTGCACTGTCTATGTATTTTATGTGTATGTTTACCTTGCTTACTGTTAAGTCGTGCCGGATAAGAGCACCTAAATTGTAATCGTTATACTGTACCTGTATGTTTGTGAGCTCCAGTCTTCATTTTTTCAACAACCTGCAGCTCGACACGCAGTGACTGCAGGAGATGCTGTGAGTCACACAGCTGCTGACTCTGGACTTTCACCTCACACTGCAGCCTGGAAATAGACACAAAATACACACATTTTAGGAAGTAACATGTTACTGAGGTGTACCACTAGATGACCAGAACAACATCCCTGGTTCGAAAATAAAGCAACTGAGGTAGAGCTGCCCCATCATAGTCAATTAATCAATTAGTTTGAATACTTTTTAAGCATTTTAAAATGCTGGATGTGCATGGAAGTTGTTCCATGCACATCTCTTGTAAACCTTGGACGTAACACTAAAAATCTGCCAGTGCCCAGCCATTAGAACGATCAGTTCTCAACATCACCAACCTGAAAACACTGGTCTCTGTATGACTGTATGCAGAAAACAATTTAGCATATATAAATGACAAAATACTGACTCCAGGGTTAATGTCCTACATTGTGAATTTTGCTATTCATAATCATTAAAAACTTGAAAATAATATTGCCATATGGTATATTACAAAAATGGAGCAACGGTGACAGCAAAGGGAGAGGCGAAGTGCCATGGCAGTGAACTAGACTCCGGGTGTCATGTGTCACCCACACTCACCTGTGTCACTATGAACCCAAGCCTAGAGGTCACTTACTGTAAATTGTATTCCACATCATTACCGTGCATGGCGTGAACCTTCAAATTATACCTTCTCATGTTACTAAGTAACATGTAATAATAGTATAGAATTATACTAATGATCGTTTTGAACGCTAATAGATTGCTTGTGTAGTATCATGTTGCACTGCACAGAGACCTTTTTGTTATAGCACTTGTGTTCAAGCGTTTTCTGTCCACGTGGGAAGTACAAATTTGAAATTATAAGTGGCCACGTAGCCAAATGACCTGTGTTTAGATGCATTCAATGGACATATTAGTCTGGTTTCAACAAGACAATGCATCGGTTCGACACTTGTATGTTATTCCACACTACAGTAGTAAACTACTGTATGTGCTCAGTTAGTTGTTGCAGTATTTGACATACATTAGGCTAAATGCACTCTAACCTAACGCGGAAAGTTTAGTGTAGGCAGATGGGCGGGCGCGGTGAGTCTCTCCGCAAGTCTCCAGCCAATAGCAAGTGTTCTCCTCCCCCCACCCCCCTCTGCTCCTCTGCTCAGCGCAGAGAACGCTGCTGCGTCATGACGTCAACACATTTGGTGCGACGCTCTCTGCACTCTGATTGGTTAGGGAAATTCTACACTTCCTCCAACAGTGATCATAACGCGATCGCACAGGCTTCTTTTTCTTCCGATCGCCAAAAGAAGTCTGGGTTTCCGAGGCTAGGCTAAATGAGACCTATTGCAGGCATACTGGTCAAAACAATTTATATATTGGTGTATGAGATTCGAAATCTCTCCAACCTGCAATCTCACAGTCAAGTTGCATGAGCTTGCATATCTGCCATTTTCACCGAATGTTTCACCGAACCCCAGAATAGGTACATACACTAGGGTTCATGTGGTCACCTGCAGGATTAAGTATACCTTCTTTTCTGCCCATGCAAAACAGGTTGTGTGTGTGTGTGTGTGTGTGTGTGTGTGTGTGTGTGTGTGTGTACCTGTGTAGCTCATCCCTGGTGTAGTGCAGGGAGTCCTGTAGTTGTGCGTTCTCCTGGTCGCTGCGCTCCAGCCTCTGCTGCAGGTGCGTCTGCTCTTGTCTCAGAGCCTCGCAGTCCTTCCTGCTCTGCTCCAGCTTGGCCGTCCTCTTGGCCAGTGCCTCCCGTAGCTTCTCGTTCTCCTTCTGCTTGTCTGGAGGCCAGAAAACACAATGAGACATGAGCGCTGTGCCAGTGATGATGGGTGTTCACATACCGTCTGATTATTTATGAAGGTAAAATAATGGAAACTACAGGGAAAGAGAATGTTAAGTTGGATAAAGCAAATGGCATAATTTCGTTAAAGTCCTGGACATTAAATTAATTAACCACATGAACCCTAGCGTACCTATTTTGGTCATGTCATGACAGACGAACGGTTTGCAAAAATAGCGGATCCACAACCTTGCGATGCGTTGTGAGCTTGTGATTCAGCTGTGTTTGCTATTTTTGCTATTTGACGTACAGCTAAGAATATAGGCCAGGGTTTATGTGGTTAAATGGAGTCGTCCGTGCAGAGCGCTAAAGCCAGATGTTGGACCCAAGGAAGAATAGTGTTTGGTCTAACGATTGTAAGCGCGGAATATACAATAATACACATTGACAAGCAAAAATCTGTCAAATACTTCCAGGTTGCAGTGGATATTTTCACCAAATGAATTCAAATAAATTACTGTAAAGACTTTGTCAAGGCTAATCATGCATAACTAATTGTCAGAAATGTCCTGCCTCGCAAGGTTGCCTTTTGTCACTTGGGACCCTCAACTTGTGGATGTGTCTGTGGTGTCAGTAAACATGCTACCTCTGGCTCCCTGGTTGAGCTGCTCCTTTAAGGCCTGGTTCTGTCCCCACAGGAAGCGAACCTCATTGGCCAGCTGACCCTGCTCCTCGCTACCATGGATGAAGATGTTGGTAGCTGCAGAGAAACAATTACAACCCAAACCCATCAGCATTAACGTTTAAGACCTGGAATTATTTTATGGTTTAGCTATTGAGAAATCTTGCAATCTTGCTTCTGGGGGTCCATGGAATTAAATATTTTGAGATGGGAGTCTGTGGCCAAATACATATCATTTTGGCGGTTCTTGACATGAAAAGGTTTGAGCACCACTGACATAGAAACATTTATAGAATTGAGTCAGAAAGTGACTCAATATTCGGAAATACCCCCCTTTATTTTAAGAATGTTTCAAGACAGAACACATTATTTTCATAACCAGCGGACATAAAAAATAAATAAAAGTCTGAAAAACACATACAGGGGTCTCTCTCCACCTCAGCCAGTCTCCTCTCCAGCTGTTCTCTGAGCCGGTCGTTGATCTGGATGCTCTCCTCCAGGCGCTGACGCAACGCCCGGATCTCCTGAAGATGTTCTGCAAGCAGCTCTGCCACACAAACATGTAGTATACTGAGCCACATGTTGGTACCATGCAATATTATTAAGAATAATCTAAATATACAATATATCCTCATACAGTTACAGTACACCCACCACAAAGCCTTTGTCTATAGAGGAGTCCGCGTAAAAACCCATGTCGACATACTACAAACCATACTGTCAACTGTACACAGTACACACCTCTATCTCGTTTAAAACAATAAGCAATAATGAACCAACCAGCTAAAAAACTGTTGTGTCCAGGCCAACGGTTATGAACTGGACGTTCACAATGTTCAGAATGTTCTTTACAGACAGAAACCATCTATAAAACAAACCTAAAATGATCCTGGCTACCAAGTACCAATTCAAAAACAGCAAAAGTGTCAGATTGACAAGCTCAAAACGCATTGCTTCACGCCGCATTTCAAGCTCGCAGATCTGCTACTTTCAATGCTTTTGTGTGATGCTGTAGTAGAGTATGATCAGACAAGTAGGGCATTAATTCACACAAAAAAATACAAAAAGTTAAAACATGGATATAGGGGGCGCCCAGTGGCCTACTGGTCTAAGCGCATACCATATAGGCATTGATGCCTGGCGGCGTTGCCGGTTCGATTCCCGAACCGGACGACCTTTGCCGCATGTCTCTCCCCATTTCTCCCCCCGTTTCCTGTCAGTCTACTGTACTATCCAATAAAGGCATAAAAGCCCAACAACAAATCTTAAAAAAAAAAAAACATGGATATAAGAGGTTTCTGCCCCCACAGCAACTAAATCATATTTACCAGGATTAACATTATGAGAGCGTCCTGCTGGATCCCTGCCTGGGACCTTCTGTCCTTCTAGGTGAGGGCCAGACCCAGAGTCTGCTCCCTGGTCCTGGTGGTGGGCCATAATGGAGCGATGCAGGTCCAACTCGCTGCGCAGGCTAGCGTTCAACTCCTCACTGCTCCTCAGCTGCTCCTGCAGGCGTCCATTCTCCCTCTGTAGGCCTTGTAGTCTGGGGGCAGAGAGAGCGGAGACTCCCCCCGGCTGGGCTCCTCCTCCTACAGGAGTGACTGACTGCTGGACCGCAGCCTCCTCGCCTCTTCCTGCCCCGTCGTTGCCGTTTCTCTGGCCTGCATGGGGACAGGGAATTAACAGTGGTTATAGAGTGAAATCACAAAGCATGTCCTCCAGACATCCAATAAGCAGCATACCCCACCCTTCATCTTTAGTAGCTCGTTTCAATGCCATTCAATTTCCCCGTTTCCTATTCCATTATAGTCATTATCTTAGTAGGAATGTTTCATCTCCACTGCTGCAAGTTAGCTTCCATGCAACGCATAGCCTCCTGTAGCCTCTGTGTGTTCTCGTCTCTCGTGTGTTCTCGTCTTCTGTATAGGAGGTCTAACATGTCCATAAACTATCTGTTGCTGTAAAAGCCTTCGCTGTCTCCCCTCTGAGGGAAACAATTTGAAGATTAAACCGGATATGTGCCACTGAATAATGCAACTTTAAGTGGAGGTTGATGGAAACAAGATACTTGTCCTGCCTTTGGCAAGCACTCTTTGTCTTGTGCGATGCCTGACTGCAACAGAATGGACCTGAGTGGAAAATAAGTGCCGTTACCAGCTGCTATTAGTCTGGCCAGGAACAGGAAAACTACACACTATACAATATCTCACTGGAACCATTCCATGACATTCACCACATTACCTGGACTGACGTTTTACATAAAGAAAGGCGCATGCATCTGTCTAGAGACAACTGAATTAAGTAAATCGCATCCCTCTAGAGAGAACTGAATTAAGTAAATCGCATCACTCTAGAGACAACTGAATCCATCTATCCATCATACCGATATTAACGCTTTCTGTGCCCAAGACGTGTTAACACTTTTTCGGCACTAGATGGAGTTCTCGCTTCTCGGCTAATTTAGGCGATCCAAAGCTGTACATCATGACATCATGATGCAACTGGAAGCAAATTAATGTTTTCTTGTTTTTTTTAGACAGGGCTCCTAAAAATCTCCTTCAATTTCATTGAATTGACCATATTCACCTGGCGGCCATGTTTGAAATTTGCATTGAAACTGGGTGGCAACTGGGGTGGCATTTCATTGACTTAATGGCAAGATGGCTGCCGAGTGAATATGGTCAATGGAGCGATCTGCTCAGAGCATGGTGTGTACTGTGTCGCGCCAAACTTCCTCATAGAGGGAGGCAAGAACAACCATTTTTGGGCAGTGAGAGTGTCAGCACTTTGACAGCCATACTTTATCCACTTCAATTATTGGACAACTTTAGTTACTAGTTACTTTGTAGATTTTTAATATTATTACAAAACAAACATTAACCACTTCAGCCCTATTTATATTTTGGGCATTTAAAAATAGATGATCTACAAGCTCACAATGCGTCGCATCTGCTTGTAGATCTGCTATTTTTGCAAACCTTTGAAAACTTTAAATGGGACATTCTGCATAACAAGTACTTTTTACTTTTGGTACTTTCAAGTATATTTTTATGGCAATACTTTAAGTACAATTTTGAATTCCGAACTTTCACTTGTACTTTAGTATTTCTATATTGCAGTATTGATACTTTATTAAGTAAAGAATACGAGTGTTTTCTCCAGCACTGCTTACCATCATGAGCAGGTAGGTTGCCACTGAGCCTAGTTGGGCTGCAGTTGTCATAGGAGGCCTCGGCTCTCTCTAGGTGGGACAGGTCAGAGGTGGAGCTGTGCTGACTGGAGGGGCTCTGTCCTCTGAGCTGCTTCTGGAGGCTCTGGATCAAACGGTTCTTCTCCTGCAGCTCCTTAGACAACCTGGCACACCAGTGGGTTGTTAACAAAGGAGGCAAACAGTACTGTACATTAATGTGGGAGACAGAAGAATCTATCCACAGGCCTGTCACAATTATTAGAAAATCGCCCGATCGCAATTATTTGAGATCATCGCAATTATTTGAGAGATATAAAAATTTAAAAAGCTGAAATAGCAGATCTACAAGCTTACAAGGCATGACTTTGTGATGCGTTGTGAGCATGAAGAACAGGTATTTACGTAAAAAAATTATATACAAAATATAATATATATATATATATATATATATAGACCGGTATCTATGTCAGTCATGTATTTGTATATTTAAGTTATTTGTCATATCTGCCCTGTGCAATTTTTGATTACAAAGCCTAAAAGGCAAACAGAAATGTTATTTTGATTCTTATGTTCCAATACAGGCTTGCTTTTTATGTCAAAAACACAATTAAATCGTTAGTCGCAATTATTTGTATGACAATTAATCCACTTGATTATTTTATTGTGACAGCCAATCTATCGACCAATCACATAATAATCAAAGAATCTAAAATAGCACCAGATCAAGCACACAGATGGAGAACTGGGCCAACTCTTCAAGAAGAACAAGAAACACACACAACTGAAGGCTGAGGTGGCCAGGTGGGAGGGGGAACGCATGTTGAATGTGCACACTACTACGCAGAGTTACAGAGCTTGAGAAACGTTTTAAGTTGAAACAGAAACACCCAGTACGAAGATTATGAAAAAGAGAGGTCACATCAAAACATCATGCTGCACTCTCTGACGCGGCCTGGCTGCTGCCACTCACAGGTCCAGCTGTTCCTTGGCGCTTTCAGCCTGGCTGTGGTTCTGCTGGACAAGGAAACTGAGGTGCAGGTGCAGCAGCTCTCTCTCGCCCTCTAGCTCAAGCCGCAGGTACTCTATTTCCTGCTGGATTCTAGCCGGGCTGTGAGGAAGGTCTCCCCCCACGTGGGAGAACAAGTAGGACAATTCCTGCTGGAGCTCCCACCCAGAGCTGCCCACACCAGTAACAACAATAACATGCAATGAAAATGCATGTCGCTCACTTTGTTGTAATTCGGGAGAGGAGGGACTTTGATTACATCTTTAATCTGAACACTCCAGAAAAATCTTTTACGTACAATATTCCTTGCAACAATGATGACAGTGTCTTCCTAACAAAAGACACAGTACTGCCTAAATGTATACAAATTCTCATCTAATGTTGCGGTATTTCAAAAACATAAGGTTCGTGTTTTTGGTCGAGGTTAGACTGAGCCAAGTCAATGACAACAGCAGTAGAATACACCCCAACTGTTCAAACCAACAGTGGAAGCAACGGAAACATCAACAGATGTAATTATAAGCATACCTTTGAGCCAGCTCCAACGCTGCACCATCATCACTATCCCGATGAGTGTCTCCTAGGAAACGGGGAAAAAAAGTAAATGACACCTCTAAAACCTTCTCTCTCAGTGCGTATTGCTCACTTTCACCTCTGTATCACCTCTGTATGCACCAAGATGTCTACATGATACACAAACACAGCGTTTTTTTTTTTATGTTATCCAAACTAAGACACATGATTTGGAATTCGAACCCATAACAGCAAAGCCATTTCCCTACAGTATGTGTGGGGATTGTTTATCCTATCAATGTCAGTGACGGTAAGAGTTCTATCGTTGTACGGCATGTAGTCCAGGGTTTCTCAAAGTGATTGCTGTGACCAGGTGTGCCTCACAATACTTTGATAATATTTGGAATGGATCAATATCACTTCAGTCTAACCACGTTCCCAATAGCTACCTTTCTCCAGGCGTCCCTCCAGTCTCTCCAGGACACTCAGGCTCTTGTCCAGCTGCTCTTTGAAGACCTCCCCCGTTTGGAAGTCCACATCGCTGGCCTGCAGCAGGTCCGTGAAGGCTCTGCTCAGCTCCTCCAGCTGCTGTCGCTGCAGTGCCCCCAGTCCACGGCTCTCCTTGATCTGCTGCCTCAGCTTGGACAGCTCTCTGGCCTGAGACTGAACCAGGGAGTCCAGTCTGGGAACACCACACAAAGAGGATTAGACCTCCATTCTGACCGTGACCTTTTACACCCAAAAGTCAATTGTTAGCACTATATGTCGTTAAGTCCAGGCTGAGGCATTTAACACCCCCAAACGATTTCTTATCCTAACCATACTAACCAAAAGCATGCCTAAACTTAACCTACTGACTAAATTGAATTAGTTTATTAATTAGTGAATTACTTATTTTTTGTTTAAACCTCATGAGCCCTAGTGCCCCTATTTTGGGGCAAACAAGTACAGTATATAGGGTTTTAAACCTACAGTATACGTATTTCACCCCCAAGGGGTCTATACTTTTTCCCTTTACACTAAATCTCTTTGCCGAAAACAGACGATCTGCAAGCTAACGTGTTATGTTGTTTGAGCTTGTAGATCCACAATTTTTGCATTTCTTTCCACAGAATATGGACGCTAATGTTCATGCGGTATAACGTTGAGCAACGTCCCCGTCTCCCAGATTATGATGATGATGATGGCAAAGAATGAGTGAACAAGTTGGATTTTCAAAATGTTGCTTTGGTCATTGATGGGGTCTACTACTACACGTTCATAATTTTTTTTTTTTTTAAAGATTTGTTTTTGGGCTTTTTTTTTTTATGCCTTTATTTGACAGGATAGTAGACTGACAGGAAATGGGGAGAGAGATGGGGAATGACATGTGGCAAAGGTCGTCCGGATCGGGAATCGAACCGGCGACGCCAGCAGGCATCATAGCCTAGTATATGGTACGCGCCTTGACCACTAGGCCAGCGGGCGCCCCTACACGTTCATAATTAACAAAATGAATGATAATGGAGGGAAATAAAAGCACACCGACCTCGCAGGTGATGCAGAGCGGCTCCGGTGCTGTGTCTGTTGCAGCTGTTCGCTCGTGTTAAGGTGCTGCAGCGGTTCGCTCATCCTGCGCGGCTGTGTGTGCTGCGGCTGTTCACTCGTGCTGCACTTGAGACTCCTTTCTCTCTTCAGCTCTACGTTCAGGAGGATTATTTTATCCCTCATCACCCTCTCATCCCTCTCCTCCTTCTCCCTCAGTTCCACGCTCTGCGTCTCCTGGGCGCGACCCTCCCGCCCCGTCCCGTCCAAGTCCCTGGACGTGGAGGGGTCAGAGGGTGTGGTCAGCAGGTCACTGGAGAGGGAGTTCCTGCGCAGGAGGCTTTGCATTTGGAGGATAACTCTGGACTGGCACTCCAGCTGCACCTTCAGTTCTCTGACCTGGGCCTGGAGCCTAGCTGGATCCTCAGACTGCCCGTAGTCCTCATACGCCTGCAGGCTCTTCAGGCTCACCTGAAAAGGACAAAGAAGCCGGTCAAAAAAAAGCTGTTGTTTTGCCTTTCTAATTTTACATTTGATTGACCGTGGGACTGTCACGATTATGACATTTTACATGACGATTAATTGTCACTCAAATAATTACGATTAGTTGTTGACAATTACATTTCTGTTTGGCTTTTAGGCTTTGAAGTTGCACATGGCAGATATGACACATAACCTAAATATACAAAGAAATTACTGACATATTTGACAACTTTATACTTAAAAAAGAACATTGATGGTGGAAATAGCCGATCTACAAGCTCACAACGTGAGCTTGTAGATCTGCTATTTCCACTATTTTAGGAAATGTTTGAAAATATGAACATTTTTCAACGATTATGACGATTATAATTATCACAAAATGTCAAATAATTGCGATTAGACGATTATGTAATAATTGTGACAGGCCAAATTGACCGTGAAGCTAGTTAGACTTGTTCACCTTTGGTGAGCTGAGAGCAGGAGAACTGGGGTAGGAGGCACTGGAGTTGGAGTCCAGGTTCTCGGTGGAGGAGAACGTGGCCTGGTCCTGTTTTAGCAGGGAGGGCAAGCTGGAAACACAGCCACCAGACTGCAGAACAACATCTACATCTGGGAACAAAGGTCACACAGACATAACAGTCAAATAGGATGCCAATATGACGTTGCAAGAAACTAAACCACTTTTAAACTGGTATCTCTATTTTGCCAGAAACTATATGGGGCTGTTAAGTATGACATCATTTTGTATGCAGAGGAGAACTTCTGCCCCCAGTTTCCGTGAATCTTTTTACTATTTACACATTTTTCTACTCTTGTTGTTGAAAGGAAAGTGTTAGAATTATACTTTAGTCGTTATTTTTGTCTCGGATCTGTTGAAATAGCGAGGGACAGAAAATGCTCTGGGGGCAGAGTTCTCCTCTGCCTACAAAATTATGTCACGGCTTAAAAGCCCCATAGGGCTTAAGAGATAAGTGCCACAGTAGTCTTGCGTAGCCAGACCATCAGAGATCTCCGCCTACTGTTTGAGGAAACCTATATTCAACATATTGGGCTAGAATAACGGCGAGAACGGATGCTAACCAACCGACGGATATTGCTTGGAAGACAAATCATATCACTGTCCAAGGACCGGGCGGCCATAACATCTTTGTATTGGTTCTGCAATGCAGTTTCTTTCTTTTTTCCCTTTTTTTTTTTTTTTAAATCTCGAAATAGTTTCCACACAGTTTTGGCCCCTACAATTAACTTAGATGTCACCAAACATATTTATTAGTGGGTAGAGATCTCTAATTGTCTGGCTTCACGAGACTACTGTGCCATATAGAAAGAAAGAGATTTTGTTAAAATACAGTACAGCCAGGCTGTGGAATAAGACAGTGAATATGAATGGAAAGTAATAAGAGTGTTCAGTGTTGAATAAAGTGGAAGGGATGCACTGATTGGAAATTCTGGGCGGAGGTTTTTTGTTGTTTGCTGCTGTTATGCATTCCGTCTTTTTGCCAGGGAAATAAAATACATATTTCAACCCATTTAGAACGGTTACACATTATTGTGTATCATTATTTTATGTTTTAACTATTGAAAAATAGCAGATATACAAGCTCACAGCGCGGCACCGAGTGCCGCACTGCGAGCTTGTAGATCTGCTATTTTTGAAAAATCGTGAAAATTAGAATTTTGACCCGATTCTATAAGTGTCTTTTGAATCCTTCTAAGATTTTTTGAAAAACCTTTGATTCTATGTCAGCAATCTGGCTAGCCATCGTCAAAGAAAAGGTCCTTTTCACTCAACTGGAGCTCAGTTAGTCTGTTCTTGAGAGACTACTATATCAGAGGTTCTCAAACCTTTTCATGTGAAGGACCCCCAAAATGATATGTATTTGGCCACGGACCCCCCCCATCTCAAAATATTTAGTTCCAGGGACCACCCAGAAGCAAAATTTGAGTTACAAACGTTCGCTTTGAAAATACATATATTCAAAGATTTGCACAGATTTTCACGACTTTTTCAAAAATAGCAGATCTACAAGCTCGCAGCGCGGCACTCGGTGCAGCGCTGTACCGCCGAATAATCAGTGTATCCTTAGTGGTAGAGCCATTCCCAAACACAGTGCAAAGTCAAACATGCAATAAACATTGGGCAGAAAGTCCCAGGTTAAGACCAGCAGAGAGTCTGTTCACTCCTCATGCAGACAGACAGGGTGGGATTAGTGTCCACTCAGCAGCTGTCTGTCTACCTGTGCTACTGCTCTCCTCCCTATCGTTTTCACTCTTCCCACTGGTTTCGTAACCCAGGTCCTGCAAATCCACCTGCACGCACTTGTCATCTTGCTCCAGAATCACTGCTGGAGGCAATACATGTCAGGTTAGGGCCCAACGCAACGCGTTTCTAGTACCCATGCATTGGTTTCAACAGAACCACACCTCAATGTAATGGCCCCTATGGCTATTTTTCTTTTACTTTGCGGTGCAACACTTTGCTGTTGAAAATCTGTTTACCTGTCAGGCTTTAGGCAGAAATTACTTTGTTTCTATAGATTTAAAATAATAATTAAGGCTGGGACTTTAACTGATTAATTGCGATTAATTAATTACAGAAAATTAACGCGATTAAAAAAATTAACTCATTTTAATCGCACTTAGTTTTTGCACCACAGAACCTTCAGTTTCGGGCATACCGATCATAGCGATGCACCAACCAAGAAGAGACAACAAACGCAAAGGGAGAAGTAGCCGATCAGAGCGCTTTGCTTGGCCCAGTGGATGAGAAATTTAGATTTCAAAAACTCACTCATTGACGCACTCGTACAACAAAATGTGTTTTACTTGAAAAAAAAGCTTCTCAGGTCAAATATCGATGTGCGATTAAAATGTGATTAATTGTGATTAATTAATCACAGAGCCTGTAATTAATTAGATTAAAATTTTTAATCGCATCCCAGCTCTAATAATAATATAATAATAATATTCAACCATGATAAACAAGGATTCACAACACTGATAAGAACAATATCACCCCAAGAAAACAGATTATTTTCCACCCCATGTCCTATATTAACCCTCTCATCCAACTCAGAATAATACTTTAATAATACTTTATAAAAGAAATAAAAAAAACAGTGGCAGAAAACATTAGGCAAACTTAATTAATTCTAACACATGCAGCATGCAGTATGTGCTCTTACAAGATGATGCTGGCACTATTTTTTGTATGCTTTAACTATTCACTCAAATCGAAGACGGCACACAAATGAGTCTGCCTTCGTGTTATTGCAATACCAATACACGGAACACAGACACGCCATTCCATTTTTTATACAGAATGGGTAGAAAATGATAAATGATACAAACACCTTTCTCTGAGCCGTTTCCTTACCTTTTTGTGCAGTTTCAATAGAATGTTTCCTGGCCGAGTTGTGCAATGTGATAATGGACTGCGCGGCGGCTAGTTTCTCCTCCAGGCTCTTACAGGTTCGCTTCTTGTCCTTCAGGGCCTTCTGGAGAGTCTCTAGCTGAACCTGGACATTATTTGGTGGCATCTCCTTGGCCTGCTGCACTGTCCGTTGAGCCACCATCTCCTCTCTGTGGTCCAACTCCTCTTGTAGGGACGCCTGAAGGTCAGCGATCCTCTGGGAGTGATCGTCGAAGGCCTTGTGGAGGAGGCAGAGGTTTCGATGAAGTTGGGTGTCCCCCAGACCTTCCCTCTCCTCTAGGGCGCCCTGGAGCCTGTCTAGATGTCGCTGCAGCTCAGAGCTGGTCTGGGCCGTGGCGGTATGATTGGTCCAATATGCCGCCAGAGAGGCCACAGCACATTCTGCCGCACTGAGACAGTCAGACAGAGACTCGGTCTCCTTCTGAATTAAACTGTAATTTATAGAGCTTCCCATTTTCCCATTTAGTCCCTTTGACTCCTCTTTTCCAACTCCAGTATTGCTGGAGTCATGCCGTGTGGCAGTGGCCTCTGCACCTCTCAGTCTCTCCTGCAGCTCAGCATTGATTTTATTCTGCTCCCACAGCGCCTCCTGCAGGGAATCGACCTGTCGCTGCAGTTCAAGGTTATGCCCCAGAGGATCTGCCGATACCTCTGGGCCACTCCCATCCAGAGAGACATTGACCTGTCGGAGAGCACTTTCTAACCTCAAACACAGTTCATGGGTGTCTGCGTTGTTTTCTGTGGTGTCGGACGAAGATGTCGATGCACTGAGCGATGAGATGGCCTTTTCTGCCATGTTCAAACACTCAATCAGCTGGCTGTTGAGTTTCTCCTTCTCCTGTAAGGCCTTCTGGAGTTCCATGCATTGCCTCTGGAGAGCAGCATCTGAGACGCCAAGGCCAGAACCTGTACCTGAGTCTGACCCGAGTCCACCCTGGCTGTCCAGGGTGCAGGCGGTCAGATATTGAATTTTGGAGTCTGCAGCCTGCAAGGCTGACTGGTACCGACGGTTGAGCTGGTCCTTCTCCTGGAGCTGTGCATGGAGGTCCTCAAACTCGGCCAGCTGCTCCTCTAGCCTGTTTATCAGAGCCTCCTTCTCCTGGCACTCCTGGTGAAGAAGAGCCAGCTGGAGAGGTGAATCTGGCTGGGTCTGGTCCTGAGTCTGTCTGCAGTCGGAGCTGGCGTCAGACAGTGCTGGGCTGCTGCAGCGATGAGTGGATCTGAGGTCGGATCCAGGGGAAGGGATGAGACGGTCTGCGTCATTCGAGTTCTGGTCGGTCCCACAGAGATGATCCGGATGTAAGTAATTGTGTGTGTCAGGATTCAAATGGTCTGAGCCCTGCCCTGACTGCTGCTTGTGCTTTGCAGACACTCTGCTACTGCCGTCCTCCGTTCTGTGTTTCACAAGGACTGGCAAGCGAGATCTGACACCAGCCTATGAAAGGCAAAAGAGAAAAAAATATTATAGCAGGCTTAGAAAAACAATGGACACCATTATAATGAAGGAATGAGAACTATAGAAGACTTTTCTAAAATAACGTTTAATGTTTTTAGCAATGATAGAGACCTTTCAAATAAGCTGTGTGCATTATCTCTTATAGTGCATACCAAAAGAAATGTAATACAGTATATCCATTCCTATCAGTGAATAGAGCTTACCCCATGTCTCGTAATGTGCTGTGGGTGCATGATGTGTGACTGGCGTTTAGCGTGTTGACTCTCTGGGTCCTTTGCAACGCTGGTGTCATCAAAGTCCCCATCTGGAACTTCACCAGAGTTCCTCTCCAGCTGCTCCTTTAAGAACTTGATGACCTTTCGGTGACCTTTTGCCTCCGCCCGGAGCCTCTCCACGGTCTTCTTCAGGTCCCCGGACTGACCGGAGGTGTCACCGATGTCCCCTGATGTCCCCGAGCTGTCTGCGCTCTCTTTCTCTTTACATTCTTGAGACTGTTCTTCCTTGAGGAGACCTCTCAGCTCCACATTCTCTGACCTTAGTCGGAGCAGCTCCTCCCTGCAGGACATTTCAGTCAGTTAAAGGGGAAATAGCCAAAATTCAGCCACTAGATGTTGCACGTTTACAACGGCTCCATTACACATCAGGTTCACTATTTCCCCATGACATGTATGAGGCAGTGATCAGGTGGTGGTGTGTGTGGGGGAAGGGGGGGGGGGGGGGATACATTCCCAATGAAAACACATGGATATTTCACAATCGTAATTGCTTTAGCGGGGGAACCCTCCACACATTTTTAAAAGCTCTGTGGAAGTATTAGGGTTATAATAAAAGCAGAGACACATTTCTCCAGCTTACCTAAAGCCGGAGGCTGATGTCACCCCACAGTCAGCCAGGACAGATTTAAACAATGTTCTCTCTCTGTTCTCCTCCTCAAAATCTCTCCTGGAACTGTCCAAGGTGTCATTGTGAAGATTGCCATACTCTCCATTCGGGCTGTGGTCACAATCTGCATCAACAAGCTGTTTTCCAGACCAAACCTAAAATGGAAATATTTTTAAGAAAAGAAGCAGCGGCAGCAGCAGGCTATTTGCATTCACAATTTGTTACGACCCACTAACGGGTCCCGGCCCACTTTTTGGGAAACGCTGCTCCATTTCATACCTGTTCCAGAATGTTTTCTGTCTGGCTCTCTTTGTCCTGCACAGAATGGCACAGCTTGTCTCTCTTCTCTAGCTGCTAGAGAGAGTAATGGGATGGGAGGCGAGGGTGACACACATGGCTTTGTAAAAGAAAAGTCAACGACGCAACAGAATCCATAACAGATGCAATGCACAGCAACATCAGAATGGTGTGATGTGTCTAATGTGGCATGATGGGAAAGAAACACACGTTCATGGGACAAAGAGAAAGGAAAACAGGGACTGGTTAGGAGAGGTGGAGGAAAGAGAACGTCTGCTACTGACAAACAATGCATTGGTTAGAGAAACAGGACATATATAGTACTATGGATAAGATAGGCAGTAGTAGGAGACAAGACCATTTAAAACAAGCATACGTGAAGGTCAAAGGCTTAAGACAGGGGTCTTCAACGTTTTCAGGCCAAGGACCCCTTGTTGGGAGAGATGAAGCTCACAACGCCTCGCAGCGTGAGGCGTTGTGAGCTTGTAGATCTACTATTTTTGGCTAAAGTTCTCAGAATATGGACAATAGGGTTCAAGTGGTTAATATAAAAAGGGAGAAAAAAGTTTCTATCACACAAAGATTTGGAGGACCCCCTGTAGTAACTCTGAGGACCCCCTGTTGAAGACCCCTGGGTTAGAGAAACAGGACATATTGTACTATGGATAAGATAGGCAGTAGTAGGAGACAAGACAATTTAAAACACGCATAGGTGAAGGTCAGAAGGCTTAAGAGGTTAGAAAGAAGGAAGTGGAACAGGATATGATCCAGACAGGAGCAGGATGTGACCCAGACGACTCTTCTAAGGTTTCAAGTATGTATTCTATTTAATGCAAGGCCGATCAATACAGAGTTGCTTTAATTATAAAATAAAGAGTTTAAAGAGTTCAACATTCTACCGACTGCAAGTTTTGTGGGCTCTAACCTGCTTCCCAGGACTTGTGTGGACCAGGTTTGGGTCATCTCTGCTGAATGAGTCATTAGTGGTCCTCTCTGACAGTGATAGTCTCCTCTGCAGTCTGCTAACATATTCCTGTAGCTCCACAATCTACAGTAAGGCATAGAATACATTTAAAACATTTACTGTATTTACAACCATCCTCATTGTCCTCACTAAATATTAATGACAGATACTAGCATTACAGTAGACAAAAATGGCAAAATAGAAAATCTACAAGCTCCCGACGCATTGCATCATGATGCCTTGGGAGTTTGGAGAGCTCCCTAGCATCTCTATTTTGGGGTGAATATATGGTCAAAACAGCAGATCTGCAAGCACACAATGCGTCACATTGCGATGCATTGTGAGCATGTAGATCGTCTATTTTCGGCAAGGACAGGGATGCCAGGTGCTTAAAATGGAAGAGCTCTTACCTTCTGTCTGAGCTCCTGCGTGGAGAGCTCAGACAAGCCCCCCTCCAGGCCCTCGCCCACACAGATGCTCATGTAGGACGTCTGGTCTGCTAAGAAGCTCCAAGTGTCACCTAAGGCACAAAAGAACTGGTCACAGACTAAACTAAAGCAATATGAATTATTGAATTATTTAAAATGCTTGAAATCATTAAGAATTTGAGAGAACTGAGGCACCTATAGCTCCTATATCTCTCTCTCTATGTATAAGCTCAGTAGTCTTGTGGTTAAAGTGTCTGTCCTGAGACTGGGAGGGTTAAATACCCAGTCCCGAGTCATACCAAAGACTATGAAAATGGTACGCAAGCATCAAGGGTTGGATTAGGGATAGGTTCCTGTGACCAGGGTTCCCACACATCTTTACCAATTAATTTCCAAAACTTTTCCAGAATATTTAACCCGATTTCCAGGACTATATAACAATAATTCAGCTCAATAACGAGTCGCTTACTCCTATGCGCAATGCCCAAAGACAGGTAGTGTATGTCAGTGGTTCTCAACCTTTGCAGGCCGTGACCCCCGAAATAATCATATTTGAAGAGAGTTGAGTTGATTTTGTATAACACGGTTTTATTGTGAAAATAGCCGATCTACATGCTCACAACGCCTCGCAACGCGAGGCGTTGTGAGCATGTAGATCTGCTATTTTTCACAATTTCTGCCTCTAATATTTGACAATTTGGCCAATGTTTAATTTGTCATTTCAGTATTAACAAAATCATTAACGAAAGACAATGCATAGTTATTTTTTCCAGGACCTTCCAGGACCCTTAATCAATTCCAAAACTTGTCCAGTACTGGACAAATATTTTTCTAAATTCAAAATATTTCCAGGAATTTCATGACCGTGGGAACCCTGTGTGACATACTAGCGTCATGTCCAGGGGGTGTACTTGTACATCAAGCTGCCTCACGCTATGGAAACAGGAGACAGCCACGTGGCTCGGACCCCATTAGATTTCCCATTATTATTGTTATTCAGTGGTATTACTACTTTCCTATCGTACCAGTGTCATTAGCTCCTCCTACTCCCCCTCCTCGGTTCTGGATCGCTCCCAGACGGGCCTGTAGAGAAGTGTTCCATCGCTGAGCGTCTTCAAGCTGATGTCTCATGCTCTCCAGCTCTCTGGGATCCACCACGTCCACACCTGAACAAAATATGCAATGTCACCAATGTCGCCAATTGTTTTTAGCACTGCAACTTAGTGTTGATTTCATCGACTAACACTATGACGACAACATTTTAGTTTTTTTCACTGAAGAAACCAAAGAAAAACTAAATGAAAACTGACTAAAACTAAGACTACATATATTGAGAATTTCATAAACAAATAAAAACTAAAGTGTTAAAGAGGGACTAGTGGAGAAGAGATCCCGTAGAACTAGTCTTAGTTTTCAAAAGACTGACTAAAACGAAATCAAAATTAGCCCTCAACAAAATCAACACTACTGCCACTAGAGGTGCTAAAAACACAGATGTCACACATGCAGTGGTTTGTGGTGGTCCAGTCAATGGAATGGTTATCTAATTATATAATCGAGCTATGCGTCCGAGAAGTGGCATCAGATTGCACATGTTTAGTAAACAGATCATAAATAGTCCAGCACGATGTGGTCACCTGCATGAATTGAGAGCCCACTCACTCTCTTTATAACTAGCTACATGCATCCTCTGTCATATGAGGAGGAATGTGTGCGAGTCACAGTCAGTTACTTACATGTGACCCATTTATATTGTACACGTGCCGTGGCTAATATTAGACCAGGGCTGAGGTAGAGGATGTACTTCATACAAAAGAGAATGTACAGTACTTCATACAAACTGTTGTGCTCATGGATGTGCATGAACACACCTGCAGGATCACAACTGAAGTGGTTTGGCATACAGCCTGATTAATACCAAACAAAAACACATGGATAATGTGTTTTGTGACAATAATGTGCCGTCAATTTACAGATTACAGAAGTAAACACAAGTGTAATTCTTGTAGATTTGCCAGACTGAAAACGGTACCGGTATTTTAATTATTATTTCACAATAATCGTTATTTGGGGGGAAAAGCTATAATTTCATTCCACACCTTTTAAAAATCTGTGGATTACTGGATTAAGATTTATCGCTTTCTTTTGACACTGAAAGCAGAGCTATTTTGTTATGGATTAATCCATGCAGATGATTGGATGATGTAGAAAGCAATGGCAAGAGAGAAGACAAGTAAGGAGGGAAGGAACCAGGTGCATGCTGGGTAACACACAGAAACAAAGAATATGTCTTTATCACCAAGAAACATTAGTGAACTTGACACGCAATGACATTGACAGACATTTAGTGTTTGCCTTCTGTGAGGATGCTACTATTAGCTAGAGTTCCATCTGAACTAAAGCTTTTCACACAGGCTATGGGTTAAGTGACGCCTGTGTTCATAGAACTCGAAAGACATAACGTAACTTGAATTGCAGTTTGTTTTAAATGCCAGTCCCCATCTGCACACGTGTACGGTACTGTACCTTCTCTGAGCTGAGCTCTTTGGATCTCTCTCTCCAAGTCGTCTCTCAGCTCCTCGTTGGTTTTGATGCCGTCCTCTAACTGCTGCCTGAGAAGCTGAACGGCTGTCAGCTCCAGCTGCAGGGCATGTAGACGCTGGGCACTGCAGAGCGCACACGCACACACAGGGGATATTTAAGCAATATTACATGGAGAATGTGTGCTTTACCCTGTGATTATTGGCACGCCAGTGATGCGGTCAGGAAACGAGGTGAAGCTGAGTTCCGCGAGCATCACTGAAGTGCCACCCTCGAGTGTAATATTGCGATTATACAACAGTTACCAATCTGTCACAGAGGCACCGTGTCACCAATAAACACAGCTGAGCTGTCAATGCCTGTGAAGTGGGAGGAATTCCAATAGGATATATGTTCCGTCGTACGACCAGACAAAATTAACAACATACTAATAAGGGTACTGGCTGTTTGTTCTCTGGTGGGTCTTTCTTGCAGGCTGCTGTTGTGTTTTGGTTTTACTTGCGCCGGGAGAGCACGCAAGTAGGGTGATGACAAACCATATTTGGCTACAGGGCCAGCCAAGGCGCAAGATGGCACCTTGACAGTCTAGTTTTTCCTTCAGTGGGACATCGCAGCTGTGCCATATATGGTTTAATCAGGTGCAGAGTGATATATTAATGTGATTAGGTCCTGAGCGGTCATGCTGGTTTGAAGCAAGGGTAGATACCAATTTCAACCAATCAGATTGCTTCGTCGGAAATACCTGTTGTATAATTATACATCTGTGTATGTACAATCCTAATCATGTTAACAACTTCAGTGCCATATGCAAAGTGGGACCTCTTATATTGCCACCAAAGGGTACAAAGGGTTAAAAAATAGTGTGCACGAATTCGTGCACAGATCATGCACTACGCATGTGCACGCTTTTCACAGCTTTCAAACAAAAAATCTGCTTGGAAAACCGTTCAGGCATTCAGGAGATAGCAGCCCTTATGTTTTCTTCAAATGTAAACAAACATGGCTGCCATGTTTGAAAGATGGGGTTGGTATGGGGGTTAAACATGCAATTTCACGATCGCGATCATGCCTAGTACATAAAAAAAAAAAAAAAAAAAAAGACGATTGGCAGGGAAGGCCATAGTTAGACGATTTTATTATAGAAATTGTCTTTTTGGCACTGTAAGGGTTAAATCGAGTAAAGCCTGACCCATACATCACACGACACCGGCATGCGTCATCAGCGTCGAAGAAAGATAGCTAACCTACAAGCTCAAAACACGTTATGAGCTTAGAGGTCTGCTATTTTAGGCGAGCGACACCATCGTGCAACTGAGCATAAATAGGCCTAAGTGTCTAGCAGCCATACCTGTCCTGCTCCTTGACGGTTCTGACCAGGCTGGAGTAGAGCTGCTGCTCGGCTCTCAGGGCTCTGTTCAGGGCCTCATGCCCTTCTTGCAGGGATGTCAAGTTTGGTAGAGCCTGGGGAGACACGTGACTCCAATCACATCAAGGCCAGCATTTTTACTGTCTGTGTCTAGACGTTTCATTCCATTTCTCCTTAGTAGTAGGTCTGAGTAATTACTGATTCTTGGATTCAGTTTGATTTTAGTTATTGTATAGAAAATAATGTGTGAATGTTAATGAATACAGGTTTTTATAATGTACCTCTTGCTGGCCATCTCCACCTATGATGGTTCTCTCTCTCTCAGGTAGGCCAGGTAGTGATCTATCTATCCCAGCCCTGCAGGCCTGGTCCTGTGTTTGGCTGGTGTGACTGTCTCCTCTCTGGCCAAGACGCTGATGGAGGGCCTACCAGGACACAGAAGAAGCACGTCCTTTCAAAAGACAGCTACAGCAGGTCAACAATGTCAAATGTAGTGAGCAGAAGCACTCTTTGTCCAAGTTAGAAGATGTCTTAATGAAGAGGTGCAACAGTTAATCAAACAAATCGAATTATAAAAAAGAAAAAGCCCTTATTCTTGTGCGACACTGGTGTATGATGATGTATAAAACAGGGCTTATGTGGTTAATAAGAATAATTGATTGTCGATAACAAATCTATTAAAGAAGGGAAACTTCTAAAAATATTAAATTCATCGGAAAGTAAGAAGATAACCGCCAAGGACGACTTAAGTCGTCAAACAGTTTTTCAGTGGTTTACGCTGGATGAGTGAGTGATCCCAGGAATACAAATCCCAGAATATAACCGGATCCCAAAATGTTACACTCTGCTCCATGTTATCAGATTTAGAAAAATCTATTTATCTTGGATTCTTTTCCCAGATTGCATTTTTTGGTCAAAACAAGCTTTTATATGGACCCTAACTAAAGAACAGATGATGACGGATACATTAATTATTTTCTGTGTGAAAGAAAATACCATGTGCTTCTTGTTTACATCCTGGCCACATGCCGGCGAAAATAAGGTAAAAACACTGAAACACTGTGGCAGAGACGGATGGATTAATTAATTAATACCTGGCAGTTGATGTGTTAATGTGTGTGACTGTCTGTCGATGTGAATGAGTGTCTTCTTACACTGATTATCTCATCCTTGGTTTCCAGTGTGGAGGTCAAGGACTCCAAGTTAGCAGCCTGACCTTTATTGGTCCCCTCCAGTTCACTTAAACTCGACTGAAGCTCTGCCAGTAAAATCTGCATAAAAAAAAATAAAGCAAATCAGGTAGCAAGATTATAACAGAACAAAAAGCACAAAGTATACATTCATTATGGAGACGAGAAGTTAATGGTTTGTTACTGACCTTCAGTTCATTTTCCCTCTTTAGTGATTTGTTTAGAGCTTCCGTTTTCTGCATGAGCTCTTTTTTCAGGATGACAATGGTTTTCTTATTGAGTGGAATGTTCTCCACGTTATCTTCATTATTCCTCCTGGACAGATCAGCTTCAGCGTCCATGAAAGAAGAATTTAGAAAGTAAATTCACAAACCTTTCAACATATTGTCGCTATTTTGGGCATGTCATTATAGCAAAAATATATATAAAAATTGTGAAAACAGATATAAAGGCTCACAACACATCCCGGTATGAGCTTGTAGATAAGAGGTTAACCATTATGGCTATGATCAACTTCCACTTGGAAGGTATTATTGGGTACTTCAGGGTCTCACCTCCGCTTTCTTCCAGCCTCTCCTGTAGGATCTGAATGGTGTGACGGAGCTCCAGGACTTGACTGGTCTCCTCGTTATGCTGCTGGCTTCTGTCCTGTCCCTGGCCATGAGCAAGCAGCTTCTGCACAATTGTAAAGACAACACAATCTAATGTAGTTAATAACAGTCAACAGACCTTGTCTTTAAGTGAAATACATCCAAAAATATAAAAACAATTAAAAACTAGACTAAAAAAATAGTGGAGAAAAGATCAAATGTTGCGCTCTGAAAATAGCATATCTACAAGCTGTAGATCGGCTATTTGCAGCATGCAACCAAGTGTAAAATCTGGCATTTACGACACCATCAAGAACTGCCAAAATACATTTTAGTCAACAAAATCTACTGTAGATTTAGTCGACTAAAAATGTTATGGTATTTAGTTGACTAAAACTAGACTAAAACCAAAATATTTCAGATGACTAAAATATGACTAAAACTAAATTAAATGATATTCAAAAGCCTATGACAAAAATAAACCAAAACTTGCTGTCAAAATCATCAACACTGCAGTGAACTCACATTGATGAGGCTTTCTTTTTGTGCCAGCTGAGCTCTGAGCTCAGCGCTGTCTCGGTGAGCCTCCTGGGCTGCCGTGGAGCTGTGCTTCTCAGCGGTGGCCAGCTGCTGCTGGGTCTCACACAGCTGCCTCCTCAGCTCAGACAGCATGAGGTTGTGGTGCTCCGCAGACTCCTGGGAGGAGAGGACAGAGAACACATGAGGAGGAGAACGAAAGGATGACCGACTGCTCAGAGCGGTGTTTCCCAAACTTTTACATTTCGAGGTCTCCCCTTAACTCTGACAGTATACTCCATTTGTATACAATCGGAGTTACAGACTTGTATGGGTCAATTTAGACCCATATAATGGAATCAACCTAATCCACCTAGAGATCAACTGGTGTAGAGCAGTGTTTCCCAAACCTTTTAGCCCGTGAACCAAAAGACAAACTTTATGCCTCCCTTTGACCCAAACTAGTGAAAATTAATTTGATTTTTTTCATCAAATACCTTAGAAAAGAAATTGAATTGTTGAAAAGTTGTGTTTTTTTTTGTTTTTTTTGTTTTTTTAACTAAAATCCTTTGAAAATGTTTAAGAAATTAAATAAACGTAGGAAACGAAAAAAAGGGGGATGTTTACTTGCGACCCATAAAAATTGGTCCGCGACGCACAATCAGTGATGTAGAGAGTTAGCATATAAATAAATAGTGGGGGGCACTGCCTGCCACCGCAGCAGCAACTTGGGGAGGGAG
Source organism: Nannobrachium achirus (assembly GCF_963921795.1). NCBI lineage: Eukaryota > Metazoa > Chordata > Actinopteri > Myctophiformes > Myctophidae > Nannobrachium > Nannobrachium achirus. The sequence goes on along the minus strand of NC_137822.1, from coordinate 24,478,411 downwards.
AAAACTCCCATACCTGCTGGGGGAAGTAAAACAATGTGCAAACACAGCAGCAAGATTCGTGAGCTGCTGTGATAAGAGAAGGATATCAAATGGAACCCAACCACCTTAAAAACCATTGTATATATCACTGCTCTGCCTGCACGTTACCGTGATGCATGAAAACTGTTTTCACCTGTATATATTTTGTTCTGATTGTATTGTATTGTATTGTGTACATTTCTGCTTTGGCAATGTAAACGTATGTTTTCTCATGCCAATAAAGCACTTTGAATTGAATTGAATTGAGTGGCCACCTGGGAACTAGGCCTGTCCTCTAAAAATCGACGAATCGACGCGTCGTTTTAAGCCCCCGGAATCGACGCCAATTGTTTGAGTCGAGCCGTCAAAAATATATAATTTTTTTATCACACCAGTATACTGTGGTGCGGTATGAGAGCGCTGGACTGTGACTGTCATGTAATTCTTATTGAGTCCATACTTCCTACTACTTGTAAACTAGACTTAAAAATAAAATCAGTTCACGTGACTTGAAAGTTGCCTTGATCATATAACAGGGAGCTCTTATTTTGAAGTTACCCGCTTGGAAAGGAAATGCGTCGACGTGTTGTTATTCTACTTGAGAGCTGGCCAAAGAATCAGCAGAGCCAGCGCGATGCGCTTTCACTTTCACTGCCGTGGGTGTGTGGTGGTTGGACTCAGGCTGAGGAATAGCGACGGGCGAACTGTTTTCTTTTTATTATCTCGCACCAGATCGGCAACATAGCTCTTTTGATACAGCAGCGGTGCTCTGAGAAAATACAACTTGTGGAAATAATACACGACATGCTGTCAAAGAGATGCATTATTCTCTCCTCCGTTGTTCTACTCTGCTCCACAATTCACAATTACGCACGGCAAATTACGCACGGCTGGACGCAATCTTATCGTCATTAATGTCCAGTGTCCACCGCTATCATGTCTCAATATGCACGGTAGTTCATGGATCTAATTCACTTTAAAGGCTTAAAACATATTGCTGTTTTATTGTATTACATTGACGTGGTTTAAAAGCTTAAAGCACCACTTTTTTTTCTTTTTTTTGAGCGGTGGTCACACCGTCTCCATAGCGTGGCCGTGTGTGTATCCGTGTGTGTGTGTCTGTCTGTCTGTCTGTCTGTAGCCTGTGGTGTATGTAGCCTGGCTGCTATACCTTTTCTGACCACACATGTTAAGGGAGGGGCGCTGTTGTTCAGGCCAGCTAGGCACACTCACACTCACACACACAAATACACACACACACACACACACACACACACACACACACACACACACACACACACACACACACACACACACACACACACACACACACACACACACACACACACACACACACACACACACACACACACACACACACACACACACAACCGCTCAGTTCACACAAGTGTGATTTTCTTCTTTTTTTTACATAAACGATTCGTCGACGCGTCGGATTAACCCCCGCGACTCGGATCAACTTGATAAATCCTGCGTCGAGGACAGCCCTACTGGGAACTAGAAGGTTCCATCCCCAGCTCCCCCTGGCGTCATGTCAAAGTGTCCTTCAGCAAGACACCGAACCTCTAAGTGCTCCTTAGAGAGGTTCAGCAGGTTGGTGCCTGCATGGTTTTCCTCCACCATTGCTGTGTGAATGTGTGCGTAAATGAGTGAATGTAATGCACACTGTAAAGCACTATGGATAAAGACGCAACAAATATACAGTACATTTTTAAACACTTTCAACCTGGCATCTCTATTTTTGGCATGTCCTTATCGGAAACATTGACAGGAATTGACAACATAAAAAGGCGAAAATAACAGACCTACAAGCTCACAATATTTTGCGACACACTGCAAGGTTGTAGATAGGCTATTTTCACTACTGCCGTGGTTAAATGAAGGGTTTACCTTGAGGAGTTGGTCTTTGCTGCTAATGGTCTTCAGCAGTCCTTCTACAGCACTCTCATTATCTGCCACCAGCCTTTCTCTGACCTTCACAGCCTCAGCCAGCATAGCCTCTGTCACCTTTAACCTCTGACCCATTTGTTCAGCCAGGTCCCGGGCCTGTGTCTGTGACTGGCTCAACATCGCTGAAGTCATTTCCTAGAAACGGACAAGGAGGGAGGAAGCAAGCTGTCAGCCCCTTGTAATAAAGGCACGTTGAAGGTTAAAGTGTATTGAGATGACAGAGGTATTACAGAAGAGCAAGTTATTACTTTGACCTCGCGCACCCAAATACACCCAAACTTTAGAGGGCTTTCCTTTCAACGGTGTTGTCTGGTCTATTGCCACAGCATGTGGGAATGTGCCCTGACTGTGACAGACAGAGCAGACCATAGAGAGTACTTCTAGAAAATAAAATATTTTTTTTCAGAAGGAGTTTGCGTTGAACTTTGCAATCAATCTTTTGGGCATTATCATAGGTGACATTTTCTAATATAGCCGATCTACAATGACACTCATGACACCAGTATAAAATAGGGCTTGAGTGGTTAAATAGCAGAAAAATCACTACTAAATTTCCCTTCTACCTCCATGTCCTTGGTCTTGCCCTGTAAGGAGAGCTGTAGCTGGTTGATGATGGAGTCCTTCTCCCTTAGCGCTCGGTTCAGGTTCTCCTCCACATCTTGCTTGGCTCTCTGAAGGTTCTTCAGTGTATTGGCAAGGTGCTGCAACTCCACATCCTTCTCCTTGATCAGACTGTCAAAACTCTGCATGAAAAAGACAAGCAGAGTAAAGTTGAAGACATATGCAGTGTAGGCAGTTGGAGCTTGTGAAATAAAGTCAGACTTTGGACGAAATCGTTTCTTGTCTCAGTGTCTCCGCGTTACCCATTATAGCTTTGATGATGTATAATTTGTAGGGGTGACACGATACAAGACTTGATATTGGATTGACGATAACGATACAATATAACAATACTGATGTGCAATGCACACAACCCAACTATGTCCGTAGTTTAAAGTTTTTCCAATTATCATCAACCTCGAATATGCATTAAAAATGTAAAGTGCTCGTACATTGAAAGGTACACGGTTATTGACAGAATAATTCCACTAGTAATGCTGCTAGTATGTGATGTTCGTGTGCATGACAATAGTGTGTGCAATGTAAACAATACAAACAGCTGCTGGAGTCTTAAATGTACATCACTCACTTGGATATTATACAGTGGAGTTTATTTTGATGCTATAGCAGTGTGATGTTTGTGTGGATTGCAACTTCATGTTGCTATATTGGGACACACGGATGTCCCAATATAGTATTTCATCTTTTCTTGACAGTATTTATATCACAACATTCTCCTCTCACATTGATGGTTTCGTCATTGTGAGAGAGCAGATTGTTGAGTCTCTCCAGGTCTCTCTCCTTCTCCCGAAGACACAGCTGCAGCTGGTGGATCTCGTTGTCCTTCTCCTCGATGGCAGCAAACTTGTCATCCAACGCTTGCTGTTGGAAAACAGAGGTACGTCAACAATCAAAGAACAGTCATTTTGGGAGGCAATGGGACATGTGACAACTGTGAAGGTGAAGACATGCCTCTAGAGCCTTCTCCTTCTCCTTCAAGCGTTCCCGAAGCTTGGAGAGCATGACATCATTTCCTCCTGGGACCCTGCTGTGCTCAACGTCTCTGAGCATGTTCATGTACTCCTGAAAATGTACGGATAGATAGACAAACAAAGGGAAAAGAAACGCAATCTTAAAAGCCATATAAATATACTACTTGACAACCTCTTCAATGTGCAGCAGTTTACCTGGTACTGTCAAAGCTCCAGAACTTATTTCGACTTGAAATACATTCTAAGGCTTACTGGTAGCCAATTACTCGTAACTGCACAAGTCTTGGCGAGTCCTTTCAGATAGTTTTTGAAACTGCGCGGTACAAAGTCTGGAACTCCCACAGGTGGTATAACTGTGTACATCACTAACTTTTGAAAATTAACTGACCACTAAATATCTGTGTATCACCTGGTTTACAATCCTGTAAACATAAACAATTTAGTGTGTGATACTCTCTCCTCCACTCTGAGCCACTTGAGGCTTGTGCTGTGTGATTTGCTGCCACGTTGGCTGTTGTGTGTGGTATGTGCCTTCGCCTAATTAGTAGTTTTGTACACCTGATCAAGCTCATCAGGTGAGTTGATTAAGGGATTGTTTTTTTCCCCCCTTCTTTTATGAGCCAGTTCGGTTCAGACCAGCACACTGTATGTTGAACCTTTTCTAACAAGCCTTGGACAGGATGAATCTGTAAGTTCAAGTTGTGTTTAGATGTTTAGATTTGCCTCTTATGCTTATGCTTTTAAGTTTAAGATCTGTTCTATGTGAATTCTTTGAATGTAACTAGTACAGATAATACTACATGTGCTAATTTTGCATAATTGTGAAATATCTTTTTGAATTATGACACAAATGTTTGTTTTCTACCTTTTTAAAATGTTTTACAAATTAATTGTGACCAGTAAAGAGCCTAAATCAAGCTGCCTGGAACTTTATTGGTAGCAAATGTTAGCTGTCTGCCAAGCCATACAGACTCCGTACTACCAAACGTATTGTAGGGGCAGAACAAGGCTAATAAAATGAGCCTCTCATGTTATGTCACCTGCAACTGCTGTTCCTTTGCAGTCAGACTGGAGGTCAGGCGCTGGATGGTAACCTCTTGGGCCTGTAGCGTTCTCTTGTTCTGGTCTAGCAGTTCCTGGTAATGCTGCTCCAGAGAACTCTCCTTCTCCCCGATCTCCCCGCCCAGCTTCTTCAACTGGTTCTGCATGTCCTGGAGACAACAAAATGTAGGTGGATATTTTAATACACCTGCAAACACTCCCGATCGTTAATCGATTTCATGAAGAATATACAATTCTATATCTCAATAATCTTTGGAGCGAGACCTTCCCTTTACTAAACTCTAATACATCCATATTCTCACTGCTAGCCCCATACACACACACACACACACACAAACACACACAATGTACATTTTAGATGTAGACTTTTGATTACTTTTTGGACACTCTGTATTTTTTATTCATTTAGTTTTATTATGAGCTACAAACTTAAATAAAGTAAAGTAGTAATTTTACTGTGACATCCTTGCATTTATTTATCTATATAATAAACTGCAGTCACATTGGCCAAGCACATCTGGCCTACATCTAGCCTATATCTGTGCACAAAGCGCCCAAAGTTTGTTGTACGCCCAGGATCACATTTCGACAAGCTTTTGACAACTCATTAATAGCATCGCTCCCTTCACACTAGGCAAGTACTTGACAAAGTGTTCACTTTGGCCGAGTGCACATACTCAGAGTAACGATGTCAGACTTACGTTAAGTGCTTTGTCTCCTTTCTTCTTCAGCTGCTGGAGGTCTTCCAGCTCCACCTCCAGATGGTCCTTGGCTTGTTGGAGGTCCTGCAGCTCCTGCTCCCTCCTGGCCAGGCAGCGCTGCAGCTTCTGGGCCTCCATCACCTTGTTGTGGTGCTCCCCCTGGAGCTCTGCCAGCCTGCTCTGGTTGTCCAGCAGCATCGTCTGCTGCTCCTCCGCCCCCTGCGCTCAGGACACAAGCATTCTTATTAAGTCCCATTTTCAAAAGATAATTGGATATTTTGAAGAAAGATTGGTTGGTTTTAATAATGATAATTATTATTAATAATAATACTATGAGTGTTCTTATTATTAAATACCGTACATCAATAATATTATGTTGTTGTTATTAAATGCTGTATCATATTAATAATATTAAAAGAGAGACAGCTGGAGCTGATGTATCTCGTTGTCCCTAACCCTCAATGGCAGCAAACTTGTCATCCAGGGGGAGCATATTAAAATTAGTATTGTTGTTTTTGTTATTATGATCATTGAGTATAACCAAGTACAATATAATCCAAACTGTTTTGTTATTATCTGGGGTGGCCATGTAAGACATAATAAATTATTTGCATCATCCTCAACATTATAATAAATGATTTGCATCATTCTCAACATTATAGAGACAGGTTTTCTCTTTTTCCTTTTTCTATGATTGACCCATGGTCTTCTCCGCACCGTCTACTCTGTAGGTATGAAACAGTTTTGCTTATTTCTTTTCTTCGAATACATTCTATTCTGCGGTCAACATTCAATATTAAAAATATATTTAAAATGTATGGACTTGTAAACGCCACTGCCTTTGCATTTTTTGACTGGAGAAAACTTGAGAGGCTTTGTGGTTTATCATTTTATTTACCTTCAGTTTAATAATTTCATGTCCTTTGGTAAGGTAATAAAATACTGGCCTGGTATTTCTGCAGTTGGGCTTTATGCGCTGCCTCTCTGGCCTTGTTCAGAGCTTCATCCCTGTCCTCTATTTCATGACACAGCTCTGAAATCTGTGGAACCACCCAAAACAAATGGATTAGAGTGATTCAAGATTCAACAGGGTCTATTTGTCACGGCTAAGCAGCAAAATGTTAGTGCAGACTGTTCTAAAAACAATATAAAACGGATAATTTAGTTGCCGGATATTTATAAATGTGCAATAAAGGTTATACACTTGTTACAGTATGTGCAAACAGTACATTCAGAATAACTGATGTTAACAGATTGAAGAGGCGTTTTTTTTCAGCCTCATGCCTGATTTATACTTGGTTGTGCAGCGAGACAAACTTCCGAAAATAGCAGATCTACAAGCTCGCATCACATTGTAATGCGATGTGAGCCTGTAGATCTGCTATTTTTAGTGCACAACTCCGGCACTAATATAAGACTTCAGGGTCAAAGTATTAAGTAACACTGCAAGAGGTCATGGCAGATGGGGATGAATTGGCATAGTCATATTTAAGGAGCTATAGTCAACTTTTTCTTGAAAAACGGATGCTAAAATAAAAATGTTTCGAAAATATTTTATAAAAAAATAAGCTTCATATATGTGTTTCTATTCAAAAATGACCACAAAAAGCGTAAAATAATGATAAAATAATCATTTTGGCCATTGTCAGACCGACACTTTGTTTACATTCTAGCCTATAGACTAGGATGTAAACAAAGTGTCGGCCCTACAATGAAAAAGTTGACTATAGCTCCTTTTATTATAGTAAAGTTAGCAGACAGACAATTCAACTGTTGCTATAATTTGTTACGTATGTACTAATAATAGCCAAACATTGAAATGATTAATATTCCATTATTAAAATGTCCTCACCTCTTTTTCCTTTTCTTTGAGGACGTGAGTGAGCCCTTGTATGGTCTTATCCCTTTTCAGAGCATTTTTCTTCTCTGAATTGAGCTCATTCTCCTTCTCCTCCAACTTACCAGACATCGTCTGATAAAAACAGAAAAGGTTTACATTTATAGGTTTTAAATTAAAATGACTAATTACCATGGTAGCAATTTCTTAAATTATACATTATAAAATTATACATTTTCTCCAAATACCTTGCTCTGGCTCTGCGCCTCCTCTAGTGTTCTTATCAAATTTTCATTGGTGCTTTTTGTTTTGTTGAGCTCTTCATTTAGCATCTTACTGGTGGACTCCAACCGTCTGATCTCACTCTGCATTTCAGAAAAAAACATAACACACAAATCAAAATAGAAAGGGATTAATTTTGCAACAATACCTGCGACGGTATTTAATCACTTAAGCCCTATTCTGTACTTCCGTCGTACGATGGTGTTGTATAAATGTTGCCGAACTACAAGCACACAACGCGTGTTTTAATTTAGTTCATTGTTTTCTGAAGAATCTCACCAAAATCAGGACGCCAGGTTGAAACTAAGTGTTTAAAGACACATAGCTAATAAACATAACGGGCTCAAGTAACAGATGTTTGCCTCTCACAACTACCTCTACCGTGACAACAGAGTATTCATCATCAAATTCTTCAGTGAGATCATGCAGGAACTTCCACTCTGCTGCTCTGTGTCTGAACTCGGCCTCGGTGTTACGGCTGCTTGTACGTATGTGCCCACGAGGTCCTGGCCACCGCAGGATAGGAATGCGGCTCCCTGGCGGTGCAGAGATTCGCCGTCTGGAGATACCGCGCAGCAACCGATTCAAGTCAGAGATCACTGAGGGTCGTCTTGATGAGCTGCAAAGAAGATTTCTGCCTGGATTATTGGAGGCACCGTCTCTAGCCACACACTTCCTGGTCTCTGTGGGCCATCGTTTGGGTAAAGTCTGAGTGTCTGAGGTGGCGTCAGAGGCTAAATCCCGATTGAGAGGCTGCAGGGATGTGGAGTGGCATTTGAACACAGGGTTTATAAAGGTGCCCTTAGGGTGGATCAGGTCAAGGTACATGCTCTGGTGGTGTGCTGCTTTGAGTTGAGGGTTCTTCACAAGGCCATCCAGCCTTGGCCTTGATCCAAGTGCGCAGCTCCTGCGGGCTGAACACCCTCTAAAAGGCCCCTTATACCCAATTCTGTCCATATTTACAAAACCTCTGAATCGATTTACCTTCTGCTGCTGCTGTCTTTCTGAGGCAAGCTGACGCACAGCCTTCGCTACAGGGCTCCCCACTGCACACAATGGGAGGGGGACTTTGGAGCAGGTGCTGTTCCCATCTCCCTTTTCTGGAACCGGGTTGTTTTTGTTGTACAAGTGGAAGAGGGTTTTTTTCAATTGTTCTTTTTCTGCCCGGAGCTTTTGGACCTGGGCGTTGTGTTCGTCTTGCAGCCAACTGATGGCAACATCACAGTCCATCACCTTTTCCAACTGATATACACACTTCCCACACAGGAACTCCCCACGTCCATCACGAGTTACTTCCCAGCCCAAGACATGGGACAAGAGGACCTGCAGCTTCCTCTTTGCAGATGAGCTGAAGATCCAGCGGCACTGGCTGCCAGCCAATCCAACTCTACACACACGACACGGTTCCCACATCTCCTTGGATCCAACGATGACCTGGGCACTTAGAAAGGTTCCAAAAAGCCTGCCTCTCACATGCAAAATGTCCACCGTTTCACGGTAAATCATGGAATAGCCACCTGCATTATAATATTGTCTTCATGCGTCAGTGAGAGAGTGGCGAATAACTCTGTTCATGCTGGTAAGGGCAGCACCATAAGCTGTAATAATCCCCACACCCGCCTCTATTCTACTGGATTCTACGCATTCAATCAGGCCAAATCCCCTGGAACTGCTACGGTGATCTTTATTATGGCTGATGCCAGTGTCCATAATCCCTATAAACCCACAAAAAGCAGACAGAATTTTTGTTTAAACCATGAACGAAGGCCCAGTCTAGGACGGTTAACCAAATTAACCCTTTCATCCCTATTTTGGGAAAATGTTAAAACATTTTCAAAAATCATGAAAATAGTAGATCTAAAAGCTCACAACTGTCATATGACTACAATCATACGCCATCCTGGGCAGGGGATGCAGAAGCTTCATTCAGCAGCATTCACCCTGCCTGATGCATACTGTTCATCATACCAGACCCTCATTGAGTTGAGTTACATTACATATTTATTTCTTTTTTCTGGTGAGATAACTTAACTCATTCTGTGCCAATCACGTGTATACACGTGATATATTAGCGCATCCCACAGTGCCAATCACGTGTATACACGTGATTCAAAAAAAAAAGAAAAAAAAAAAAAAAATTTTTTTTGGAAATTTTTTTTTGAAAATTTTTTTTTGGACCCCATCAAAACTAGTGAACATGATTTCAATCGCGATTTTGCATGTTTAACCCCCATACAACCCCCATACAACTCAGGTAGCAGACCTCCAAGCTCACAACAGTGTAAAACATAATGGCTATTATCTCAAGAATGCCTGAACGGATTTCCAATCGGATTTTTTTGTTTGAAAGCTGTGAACAAACTGCACAAACCCACAACAATGCAATCCAGGATTGCATTGGATTTTTTAGAGCTCATTCTTCTCTGTTTTTTTCCCATGCATGAGGTGTGCAAGGTTTAATCATGGCTAAGTTGACGAAAATAAGGCTTTTAAAATGCTTGGTAGCCAATAGCTAACTTCAAGCTAACTTCATCCTCTTCCTGTACATGCACAAAGGAAAGTGTTTAGGCAAGTCATGGCTGCAGGGCTTCTGCATATACCAGCATATCTCTATGGGATTGTCTGTGGCACCTGGGGCACCCTCTAGTGGTGAAAGGGTGGCATTAAATGAGTTAAGAGGGCCAGACAATCAAGTGCTATTGGGGGATTTTTATTACCTCGCTCTTACTGGGTGCTCACACGCAGCACATACAGTACATGTTTGTGAATGCCATCTGTTTACCACACAGATGGCATTGCTAATATGAAAGACATTGGTAGGTTAAACAGCTTTTTTCTCACACAAATGACCATAACACAGATGACCATAACTCTCTCCACAAAACTGTATTCTACCAGTTTGGTAATCCAGTCTTAATCACATTCAACCTGGCATTCTTATTGAGGGCATGTCATTTCCAAAATACTGAAACATTTTGGAAATGTGCTACAATTTGGAGGGTAACATGTCCTTAGGTCGAACACCTCAGTAAAACTATGCCTAAACCTAACCTCAGTAACCGTGACGCGGGTGATTATCTAACCTGCTGACGCGGGTGATTATCTAACCTGCCGACGCTGTTCGACACAACGGGAGGAGACCTATGGGGCAGTCCCCATTTGGAGTAGATTTCTTTTTTTTTTTTCTTTTTTTTTTCATTTTTGCAACATCATACATCTATCTCGCCTGCCTGGCAGTAACAACAAAAGAAGCTCCTGTTAGCTGCACATAACACAAAATGCATTTTCTGACAGATTTAGTCAGAGCAAATCACTATTGTGTGTGGTCAATCAAATTATGACACAAAAGAATAATGACCTGATGGTCCCTTTGTGTCTTGTCTCTGTCACAGTCCAGCTCATCCCTCAGGGCCTGTAGGGGAAAAATAGACATTATAATCAAACCCCTATACAAGATCAGCCAGAATTAATCACGGGCCACTGCAGGATAGATAAAGATTTGCTCTGACATCCTTGTCTAGCTTGACAAAGCCATGTACTTCAGCAAAGATCTGTGTAATACACACAGGAAAATAAATACATCCATATACAGTAAGTCAGTCAGAATATATTTCAAACATATCTTTCAACTTATTTGCTTTTGTATACTGTAGCAGTAATAATCATAATAATAATAATTATAATGTTGTTGTTGGGGTATTTTCTACAGTACATTTGCACAGCCACATACTGTAGATCAATGTATGCACAGCCACATACATAGAATGTGTCTGAAATCACCCATACTAAATATTTACCCACTCAATTATGGCAGCAACTGTATTGTGCCAACTAAATTTAAAAAGCTATTCATTAAATGATACAGTGAGTTGTTGAGGATCATTTCAACACTCATAATTGTGTAGGCTAAAAGAGAATGGGAGAGTGTTTTTGCAGGTCTTTCAGTCCGAGTGTATCGAAAAAAAAAACAACTGGGTTAAGCACCGGTGGTCCGACCAGTTTAACATTCACCAGGTTAGCATTCACCAGAGTCGGCACTCGGCAGGTTAGCATTTCACCCGCCAGGTTAGCATTCACCAGCGTTAGTTTTACTGAAGTTAAGGTTAGGTTTTGGTGTATCTCCGTCCTCCGACTTTCTTCACCTCCGCGCAGCCAATCACAAGCCTTAACCCAGTTGCTTTTTTGATACACTCGGACTGAAAGACCTGCAAAAAACACTCTCCCAAAAGAGAATAGAGGATGTACCTGGAGTTCCTGGTCTTTCTTGGCAACCAGCGTGGAGAGTTGTCTGACATGATCATTGTTTGGTGCATCTGTGCCCTGATCACCACTATTCTTCTGTTCCATCGCAGCTTGCTGGTTTTTTAAAGAGATCCTGAGTTGCTCGATGATACTGGGGTAAAAGAAGGAGAGCAGTGGGACAAAAGTCCATTAACAGCCCTTTTTATTTCAAGGCACCCCAGTTTTATATGCATTAGATTAGGCCTCGGACCCCCACTTGATACAATTTGGCCATCGACACATTTGACAATCTTTATTTTCCTATTTCTTCTCTGGGATCCCAATCTATACTGTAAAGTCCTCAGTCTTTATTTAACTCTAAAGAGTGTACAAATGGAACCAAATGGACCCTTACGGGTACATGGAGTGTCCTGTGGTCTTACTTGTCTTTGTCCTGTAGGGCCTGCTGGACATCACGGTCTGTGCCCGGGGCAGGAGTGAGATTACCAGCGACACCCAGAGCCTGGAGCTGCTTCTCCAAGTTGATGTTCTTCACTTTCTCCTGCTCAGCGATCGCTGCCATCTTCTCAACCTCCTGCTCTGCTGTTTTCAGTTGCTGCCAGAGCCAAGCAAAGAATAAAAATGAAACTACTAATAAAACAGTGGTGACTCTGAAGAAGTCAGAGTCAGACAAAGTAACAAAAGGGTTTAAGACTGCAACTACAGATTACTGTCTTGGTGATTATTTGTGTAGAGCTCACAACGCCTCTAATTGTGTCATGTTGTGAGTAGGGTTGGACCGTACCGCGGTAAACCGAGGTCTACCGCGGTGTCAGTGTGCTTACCGCGGTAAAAAAAGACAAAAAAAAATCTATTTTTTATTGGAAAACAAGCGAGTTTTAAAACGGGGGAGAAGCAAGGACCGCATGCGCTCCATGCCGCTCTGCTCTGGGCCGTCTACCACACTTTGGAAGCCACATACGTCACTCTCACTCTCAGAGACACAGACAGTCAGACCTACGCAGGGCAGCTCAGCAGCAGCGAGGAGTAGGCTACAGAGCAGTGTAAACTTTCTCTGTAATCCACACGACACAAGGATGTTAATACATACCTTGTGTTGTGGCATATCTTTTTTTATTCATACGGATTACTGGCGGAGCGCGGGCCGCGTGGACTAAAACCGAAAATGAAACTATTTTACTTTTTCCTCCGCGTCGCACGTTGTGCCCCGTCTGGCGGCGCGTCGGCGATTTTATAACCTTTTCTGTCAAGTCTTGTAACTAAAACCTGTATATAGCAGCACTCAATCACTGCGATGTGAGAGTTGAGACGTGACGTGAGTTTACAGAATCACTGTACACGATCTGACTACCCGTCCTCTTCTGGTTTGTTCACACAGCTGTTTGTGTCTGAAAAGCCCAAGTAGCTAGCCTACGTTACTATGGTAACCCGACTATGGTAAGTGCAGATCTAAAAGCTCAGAACGCGTCGCGGATGCGATGTGTTGTGAGCTTGTAGATCTGCTCCTTTCAAAGCCATACCCGCTGTGCTGTACGGAGAAGTATTGGAAGTATAACTCGGGCAGTCAGGCTGTGGAGAGGCGACTTTAGGGAAGATGATTGCAATATTTTGGCTTATCGCCGAACCTTAATTAATAGATACGGGGGTGCGGTAATTACCGCAGTACCGGCGGTAAATGGGAAGACGGTAATCGCGGTAACAAAATGTCGATACCCCCCCAGGCCTAGTTGTGAGCTTGTAGATCTGCTAATCGCGCTGCACAACACAGCTGTACTACGAATATATATTTGTATAATATATAAACCTTATGGGTCCTATTTTCATCTGTGACTTATCTCTTATCCCAAAACTTCTTTGCCTTTTTCTTTACTATTTTGAAAAATATTTCATAACACCTCAAATAGCCGAACTACATCGACACATTGTGAGATCGTAGGTCGGCTAATTGAAATTGAACTGTTTAAAAAAGAAAACATTTAAATAGTAAAAGAATAGCAAAATGGTTTAGGGATAAGGGGGTAAGGCACTGGCGGAAATAGGGCCCTAAATGTGCAAACCGTGTTCTAATTGGTCCAAAGTTACTTAGTAGTCAAAAGCTCTTGTTAATACTTTTCATTGGTTAAATAATTATAAAACACGGCCTTAGCCTTATTGTGTACATGGCATGACATTATAGGCAAACATTTTGACAAAAGAATTTGTCAAAATTGCTTTCGCATGACATGACACTGTCGTATGAAAAAAGCTGCCCAACAGCAACGATATATGCCTGGGATATTTTTGAAAATATTTGCCCATAACAACAGGTCCAAAATAGGGATGCCAGCAGAGTTAATGAGTTGTGCATCAGATTCATTCTTGAATCCTCACCTGTTGTAGGTCACCTATCTTCTTGTTGAGCGTGTCCCGGAGGGCAGCCATCTCTCTCTGGTACTGATCTCTCAAACGACGGGGATCTCCTGCCTCTCGACCAGCAAGACTCTCCAACGCTTTCCTAGCAACGTGCACACAAATAGTGAATGTTAATTCTTTTTCATGTTTCCATCTCTGACTCGATGACATCTGTACTTCTTGATCTTGAACAAAGGTTTCTGTTGACTAATGTTTGATACTAACCCACCCAACACACAAAAAGATTGCTACAAGTACTTAGTTGTCATTACAACGTTTTTCTTTTTTTCTATACAGAAGTATATAATTAAGGAATGCTGAAGGGTCATAGCTGCCAATGATATTTTGGAATACAACAACAAGTTGTCAGAAACTGCCTGTATCATTTTGGCATGAGTGTTGGAGTCCGATACTAAAAGATAAAAATATTGTTTAAAGAAAAAGAAATCATGTAGGCAATTATGCCAGTGAAAGATTGTAAAACAAGTAACTTTTGTTTAATTGACAAACACATTATGACTCCTCTTCGTCAGGTGAAAATAAGTTGCTAGTGACTTCATGTTAATGGGAGGAGACACACGCTCTACTATTCCCCCCCACGTGTGACGTGAGGGGAGGAACTAGGAATATGCATATGCACCTAAATTGGGTCATACTTACGATGCAGACACAAGAAGTTCCTGTTTCTCTGCCAGGTCTCTCTTCATGGATTCCAGCTCTACTTTCAGCTCAATGTTCTAAGAAACAATAATCATTGTGTTAACACAGAGCTACAGTACCACAGTTATTACGGTAATTAAAATTGTAACAAGACTAAAAAGTCTAAAACGCACCGTTTTGTAAATGTCCTCGGTGGAGTCATCGCATTTCTGCTGCCTGCGGTCCTCCATGAAATAAATGCGCAGCTTCAGATTGAAGTTTTCTTTCTTTAGAGCTGTGATTTGCTGTGATTAAACAAGAAAGAAAAATCATAAGTTGCAGGTACATTCCAATTACAGGTTTGCCTAACAAGGTTATCCACATCTTTCTTTATGTTTCTTAACAACAAAACTAGCTGAATAAATTGAAACAACACAGGGTCTAACTAGAAATACGCTCTGTCAACTTGCGCCTAGCGCACAAGTAGGTCCTGCCTTTGTACTGTCGGCCGGAAACAGACATCACTGATCGCAGTACTTGCCCGCTCTGCTGGCGCAAGTACTTACAGCATGGATCCTGGATGTCATGTGTCCAGTCAGTCTATGTATGATATCAGTCATCTATAACATATCTATGACGTACAGTATGACTAAATATTTGGACACGGTTTGAGTCCAATCCGACCACTCATCCATTCCATAGAGATAGTTAGGCCTAAGTCCGATTTGAAATTCCGATTTCCCACAGTTTTTCTGGAAAACGTATTACTCAGCCTCTGTAGCAGTTAGAAACAAAATTCCCAAACTATTTGATAGCTTACACCAGTGGTTCTCCAACTGTGGTACATGTACTACTGGTGGTACATGGGCACCCCTCTGGTGGTACTCAGAGGAGTTTCCCAAAAATAACACTAGGGACACACCTAGCTTAGAGGATTTGAGAACGGATTCATCACATTAGAAATATCATCAGTTTGCATGGGAAGTTCACAGATAGATAAATCTGTTTGATGACCCCGGTCATCAAATTATTGGCTTAGAAATGCAACAAAAACTAAAAAGTCTCCATGAATTCAAGGAATAAATTGGCCTCCTGTGTTAACTGTGCATATATGGGGTGGGTCTACGCACGGTAACGCACCTATATTCTAACTAGGGATGGTCCGATCAGGTTTTTTGGAACCGAGCACCGATCACAAAAGTTTGATCACCCGATACCGATCAATCACCGATCCGATCAAGTTATTATTTATGTTTTCTAAATGTTAATGTTTTAACTTTAATTCATTCATTCACTCATGAATTCATTTATATATTTGCCTTATAGTTATTTACCAGCATTACTATGTAATTATTATCATAGTAGTAACTAATTATTCCTTCAGCACTGTGGAAATCAATACCCCAAAATGGCCTCAAGTGGGCATACTGAACGGCTGGTTGATCGGATGCACCGATCGGATCGGATCGGTGAATTTACCTTTTGATCTAAACCACCGATTATCGCCGATCACGCTTTGATCGGCCCGATCCGATCCATTGCCGATTGATCGGTAACATCTTCTAACATATGGTGGTACTTGGAGAGAGACATATTTTCTGAGGTGGTACTTGGCGTAAAAAGTTTGAGAACCACTGGCTTACACCTTTTGCTTTCATAGAAGAAATTCAGAAAAACTTAAAATATTTTTTCAAAAATTACTGTACTACATAATGTGTTCCTGGCCTGAGGGGATAATACACTTTAATGGGTACCCGTCCAGAATGGGTTAAGCCACTCAACCCCTATAATCGTTGCTGTCGGGCAGAAACGTAATGCCTCAAACTACACACAAAAGTATCAAAAGTAGCAGATCTGGTGGTGCAAATGGCCAAGTGGTAAAGGCAAGGTGAGGATTTATCATAAATCGATTCAAACAGGTGACGGGGAGGGAGAGAAATAATTTAAAATATATATTTTTCGGTCAATTGTCTGGAAAGTGTTTTTAATGACCATACATGAAGCTAGTTAGCATTTGTTTTTAGGTTTTTAGAAACCTTTTTTTTACGGATTATATAGTTTTTTTTTCTAGATATATATTCATTCACATTTGTTATATTGCTGTTGATGTACTGACACTTAATCTTGTTTATTATTGTGATGTTTATTTGCTTATTGTAAGTCGCTTTGGATTAAAAGCGTCTGCTAAATGCCTAAACTGTAACTGTAAACTGTAAAAAAAAAAGTGAAAAATGGTATTGTTAACCTAATATCGTGATTCGTATCGTGAGTCGAATGAATTGTTACATGCCTGTGCATTGTGTTGCAAAGCGTTGTGAGCTTGTAGATCAGCTAATTTTCCTCTTTTTTTATCTTTAAAATGTTCGCCCAAAATAGGGTCGCAGGTTGAAAGTGGTTAATAGGCCAATGAAAAGGCTTGTGTGCTACTACAGATGGGGGGAATGGGAGTGAGCATCGTATGTGTGTTTGAGTGTGTGCAGGCGTGCATGAAACACTGGGCTCCGTTGAGCAGACTGAGCATCATTGTGCTCCAGGCCTATAACAGCATACATCTGGTACTGGGGGAGGGGGGAGTCTGGACCACTTCTACAAACCTCTAATCATTCATATAGCCAGCCAGGCAGCACAAGCAAGAAATCTGAGTGTGCATACCAGTCACAGTGAAATGCTGAAATTCAGGCTGTGAGCCACCTTTCTCTTCCCCTACAATGCTAAATCTCCATATATGGTTAGGCTGCTCATTTTTGGAGAGACTGATGTTAAGGTTTGAAAGACTACCACCACATTTTAGGAATCACTCACATTTTCATAGTCCTTCATGGTGACAGCCTTGATGGGCGACATCTTTTCTGGGAAGGATGGAGCTGTAGAGGAAAAGGGAGAGTTAGGCTTGATTTGACAGTATACTTTGTTGGTTGTGTGCCGGTATCACACGCCGAAAATAGACGATATACAAGCTCACGACACACTGACGTGGTGTGAGCTAATCTGGCCATTTCCAGCGGGGGCTTCTTTCCATTCCGACATAGACTTCTAATTGTCGCAGTGGCAGCTCTTCCATAGAGGTTAGGATTAGGTATAGGGTTAGTGTCTGAATGGGGGGATGTCAGAATGGCAGCATGTCGGAATGGGGGATGCACCCATTTCCAGCATGGGACCAGGTATATAAAGAAAGCATGCAGCTACAATTTGGAATTGTGAAATAGTCCCTGCTTAAGGCAATAACTCCCTCTCTTTCAAAAGTGCATAGTCTGCATACATACACAGGTTACACGCAGACCTAGTCAAAAATATAAATCCTGACGATGTTAGAAAGAGAACAGACATGTTTTTCTCTGCAAGGAGGATCAGAGGTGAAGAGAACAGTTGGAGTGCTGCCCTATTCAGAGCGGTTCAGGTCAGTGAGCCAACCACCGACTGCCTCTCATATAACACTCTAAATAAGTCAACAGCACATTTCACAACGCTAATTCCTCACTGACAGGCTGACCATTTGACAGGACTGGACTCACAGTCACAATCCATCAGACTCACAGAAGGTCTGTCATTATCCCACTGATTTTAATACTTAAATCTTGTTTATGTCAACTGCACTGATATAATGTATAACAGACCCTCATCACTCTAATAGTCCTCTTTGTTTGTGTCATGCAATGATCAGCCATGCTGATAGTTTCTTTAATATCGGGGTCAAATACGTCAAATGTTCCTTCACGAACATACAGAACAGGGATGCTAATGATTACGCTTTTAACTGTAAAGCTATAAGAGTTGTAATCAAATGCTTTTGGTTAAACAGTTAATTTATTGTTCTTCTATTTACTTTTTATTATGTTCATTTGGGCTACTATTTGCTGAACACTGATTTAAGTTATATATACATTTTTCAAGTAGGCTTATTTATACATTTTATTTATTCTGTTTACAGCACTGCAGAGCTCTTGTAAGCAAGCCGACTGTTGAGGAAAAAAACATATAACATCATTTTGAAATGATTCATCGTTTCTCTGGCATGCCTGTGGCTGCTTACTAAAATAAGGGACCACTATAATTACCTAAGGTGTCCTTTTTCATAGGTTGCTTACACCTGCCTCACAGAGCAATGGGTTGTGTGGTTGAAGTGTAAAATAAATGAGAACATCCATCATTTTTGGTTGGGAAAGCATACTGTATGTGATGTCTTTATGATATTGTTTTTTTTTCATCCTCTGCTCTATACTGAAAATATATACTGAACTGCATTCCAAACAGTGGTAATCTAATCAATTCTAACGACAATAAACCAACAGCTAATATTTATAAATTCAAGATAATGGTAAATTAGAGCAGGTTAGGGTATACATTATGAAAAGTTGTTCAATATTAGTTATAAAGATAAATATGTTAGCTACTAGTCAACAAAGGAAATTATGTATACTTGCTGCTCTCAATATATAAAACAGTGAAAATGCTTCAAACCTACAATATCTACAACTATTACACAAAAGTATAAATAAAGAAAAACTGTGAGAATTAATTAATTGATGGCAAATAGTTTGTGTATAGAAACGGATGTGGGAAGTCAGGTGAGATGCTTGATAACATACTTGAAGTATTTTAATGCCCTGAGGTAAAGGCCTTTTAAAATGTGGTTTAGAGAGGCAGGTGTGGGAGGTTGAGAAATCAAGTCAATAGAAAATAAATAGCCTATTGCCACATTTGAGTTTGTGCGTTCTGTGTTGCTGATTTCCAAACCCTTTTCCTGTGATTTAGCCTTATCCTATCCTACATTCATATTCATATTATCTTGACCAATGCTCATTATCCTTTTTCTTCACGTCACATTCATATCATGATTGAAGTACTGGAAAAGGCCAAGCTAAATATTATAATGTTGTTTTGGTCTAAGTCTACCATCATTCATCTCTCATCCATGGGCAGTGACGTCATTACGTGCGCGTCCCGCGTCTCTGACGCATTCACGTTGCCTAGAGACGCATTCACGTCAGTGTTCTGGGGTCCCACGGACGCATCGCCTCCATTGGAGTCCACGTGAAAATAATTTACCACGTCGCGAAACAAAATATATTTGAAAAAGTCCACAGACGCCACCACTGTTCATGGGTGAAGGCATGCTACTTTACGCTATGTTAACACAAATGAAATCCGCGTAGAAAGTCTTAAAACAGACGATAGAACTAATGACAGTGTGTTTTGAACGCCATTTTGTGTCCGTGCATGGTCACAGAATTCAATGGGTGCCTGAGTTTTAGCGTAGCACCGGGCCGCTCTCTGACCATAGTGGCACAGGGTGTTAGGTGATACACAAAAAAGGGTTCCCCCACAGAACGTGTATGGCAAGGCACGTCGCAGAAACGTGACGTGCTCACTGCTCACTGCTCAGACAGCGACCCCGCCTCCTCTCCCCCTCTCCCCCTGTCCTCTTCATCCTCTTCATTCAATAACAACTGGATACACGCGCTATTGTTTATAGATGTGGTGGACATTGGAGAACGTGTTAGAAGCCACACAGGTCTTCATTGCGTCTTTACAACATGGTCAAATAACCTTTATTGGCTCAACTACAACACGGAGGAAGCAAGCTAGCCTAGCATGTATGCTATCTGAGATAGTATGTATGTAGCCTAGGCTGCCTAACTGTTTGATTGATTATAGTGTTTTCGTGGCGGCGCCGTCCCTTTGGAGGTCCGCCGGGGCAGCGGACCACCGCGGCCGCCTGTGCCTTGCCCTCCCGCATCCATAGAGGGGCGGCACGTCCCTCTATGATCAACCGTTCAAAACAAAAGTAGCCGATCTACAAGCAATCCCTTTTGACCCAGTCCACTGGTTCTCTGTACAGCAGAGCAAACACAAGCACGGCAGAGACCATTTCCCCCATTCCATAGAAGCAGTAACAGTACAAACAGGAGACATCTCACTGAGAAGATCTATATATTATCGATGTATATAAAATAACAGGTGGCTGTTGATTATGAAGACTCTGTAAAAGCTTCTATCTGCGCCCCCAAGTGGTCAACATCCGATATTACCGGTTCGGTATTAAAAAAAATCAAACCGTCACATGACTATTTGGAAGTATTAAAATTGTAAGATTTGGAATTGTGGTTAATTTCTTTCAGACACATTTCTACGTAACATGAACATAACCATATAATAACCAATTCAAGTCAAATGCTGCACTTTGTCAAAAATGACATGACGCGTTGAATTTTTGTGGGACCCATAAAATATCCCTGGGACTCATCCGAAAGACCCTCCTTGGGTCCCGGGACTCATTACATTAAAAACCTATTAACATCACTGCATGGGAATAATATGCATTTCTATACTGGAGTAATAGTTAATCTAAGCAACCGTGTGAGTATTTAAGTGCAGAAGGAGTTATCCTAAATCATAAATCCATTATGCTAACCTGATTTTCCACTTTCTCAACCACTTGCTTACATAATGTATGTTCTATATTTACCTAGGTCTATGTATATATTGTTGGCACACGTAAGACCTTGACCATGAATGAGAGTGAAACTAGATCATTAGCTACACCCACCACACCACATGCCTCGTCATCACCTCTTAGTGAAACGAGCAAAACACAGCAACAGCCTTAATTAAAACACGGGGGAGATGTGTCAAGAGATGGAGAGAGAACACGAGAGAACATGAACAAAAAGGAAGAGTGAGAGAGAACAAAGGAAAGTCTGTACTGTACCTGTCATGCTGTCCATGGAATACTCTCCAGAACCTATGGAGTCAGTTAGTCTGCAGCTGGGGAAAAGATTACACCATTAGGAACACAGCCTAATCAATTGTACCATGAAATACAGTGAAATGGAATATACAGTAAGTAACATTTTTGTACCAGCAGCACTAGAATAAACAATTAAAACGATAATCGCAACTGAAAGCACAGGTGTTTTCCGTCCTAGATTGGCCAATGTTCTCTGCCCACAAAATGTTAGTTACTTACTATACAACAACAACACACATTATGCCTGATGTTTATGCATTACTCACACTGGCCAGTTCCTCTTAGCCCAAAGGACACTCTATAAATAGCTGGAGACTGAATCTCTGCTTCATTTACATTCACTCTGACACTGCCTGTCTCCCTTTGCCTGCTCCGCTGTTTACCTCTCTGCGTGTGTGTGTGTGTGTGTGTGTGTGTGTGTGTGTGTGTGTGTGTGTGTGTGTGTGTGTGTGTGTGTGTGTGTGTGTGTGTGTGTGTGCGGCTGTGCGCGTGTGTGTGAGTGTGTGTGTGTGTGTGTGTGTGTGTCCATGACTCCATGTGCCAGTGGCAGCCTTGTGATGTGCTGCCTGACACAGAAGAGAGAACAGAGCAGCCAGTGGATGCAAAGAGCGTTGGTTATTAAACAAACACAGCACTGTAGTTCTGATCACCCAGAAGCGACAGTAGCATCACTCACCAACACAATGCTTTAAACAAGAAGAATAATGCAAATCTGGACCACAATCAATGGGATGGGGGTTCTGTTTGGATTTGGAAGAAAACAACTTCCATTTTTTAAACACTGTAAACCTGGTGTTGCTATCTTGGGCATGTCATTGTAGGTGATTTTTGCCAATCTACAAACTTGACATGAAAACAAGGGATTACACAAGAAAACACATTTGTTCTATCTAACAGAATTTGCCTTTCCATTTTTGTTACAGTAATAGAGAAAAGTTAACACATCTCTTATAAGTCTCTTATAATAACCATACAGTCTCCTCACCTTACTTGCACTTTGTTCGCTTAGTTACAATAGGCCTTGGCATACAGCAAAGGCCATGATTTGTCTCTATTATGCTGCCAGCCAGGCAATGAAGGCAGGCATAAACCTCATCTGAAAGGGTAGCAGTGCTACAGTACTACAGAGAAACTGAGGAACTAGAGGTGACTGACACAATGACACAACTCATTTAGTTTCAGCAGAACAAATTGCTTAAGTCAGCAAGAAAACATGTCAGTGCTAATCATGACACAGAGGTTTGCCAACGTCAACTGTTGCAACTAAAAACTAATCTCATTCTCAGTGAAAACGCTGTCGCTGTCAGACTTTGAACTGTAACTTCCTCTTCTCATCTCAATTGTGTTCAAATGCCAGCTACAAACATCAGGGCAGGACGCAATAGTAGTAGTACGAACTATGAACAACATCCAGCAAGCTTTAAAGGAGCTATAGTCAACATTTTCTTGAGAAATGGATGCTAAAATAAAATGAATGTTTCGAAAATATTTTCAAAAATGACCACAAAAAGCGTAAAATAATGATAAAATAATCATTTTGACCCAATTGACCGTTGTCAGGCTGACTTTGTTTACATCCCTCTTGGAATCCATATAAAAGAATAGAAGAGGGATGTAACAAAGTCAGCCTGACAACGGCCAAAATATAAAAGTTGACTATAGCTCCTTTAAATTAATATGCTCTGAATACAGTTAAACAACCCAATAAATGAGATTCAAAATTGCTAAATAAGTAATCCACACCGACCACACATATCACTTACATCTTGGATTACTGTGGCAGCACGCTCGCTTACCACCTGGAAACAACCTTTATGCATACGCCGTACCCATCTTCACTTATTCAGTGGTTGAACTTGAAGACATTACGCTGTATAAGACTATACTTGCCATTCACAGCTCACACATACACAGAGAGATGCTAGACAGACAACCAATGTACACATTAATAAGAAGAAGAAGAAGAAGAATTCAGAGCAAACACTTAATGGTCCAAAATTATATTATTCTCATTAGAAAGCAAGCAAAAAATACATACAATATTTCGCAACAAGCTAGGAGTCACAGGCACATCAATTTCAAGCCCAGTCAGTGAAAGAGCCCCAGTCTGTTGACTTCCTCTTTTAGGCACCTGGCCATGGCACCATTTTGACAAGCATGACAAGTCAATTACACTTCACCAATAACAACAACAACAACTATTGTCATTATTACTGTACATCTAGATCTTCTTGAAATGCCTGGATCCCGAGGCTACTGCACATCTAACCAAACCATAAACTGAGCAGCACAACTTGGAAGACAGGCAGCCCTATCCACACTACTATACTGATGCAACACTAACAAGTCAATCAGAGCAGTCAAAAGCTGTCAATAAGAACATCATCAAACCCGAATGTCTTTCATGTATTTATTAATCACCCACATAGCTAGCTACCGTACACAATACCGACCACCAAATCCTTACATGGAATTAGTGACAGACAGTAACGTTACACAAAATGTACACCAAAGCCTGGGAGACATTAAACCTGACTTAGAGCAATTTAATGTACAAGCTGTAGACACGCTCAGAACTCGCATCGGGATGCGTTGAGACTTGAGAGCTTATAAATGTGCTACTTTCACTATCTAAGATGACATGAAAGACAATTCTTTCACATTTGCATATAATAACATGCCGTCATGCCCGAAATAGGTGCACCAAGTTGAACGTGGCAATGAACAGCACTCGGCGTCACGTATAACGTGCACTGTAAGCGTGTTTCTTCTGGAAAACATGCCGATTAAAAAAATAATAAACATATTATAACGTACAGTGGACCATGCTAACGTTAGCTCGTTAGCTAGCTCCCTCTTATGAACATTACCTTCCGTTGATGTCAACGGGGAGCGTCGGGTCATCCCCCACCACGGAATCCATCGCTAGACTTAATCAGTTTTGTGTCCTATCTATAATAATAACACATCGTTTTGCGAGCGAGGCTCTGCATATAAACGTAACAAAAAGCAACGGACACAATTCAAAACAGTTCACACACTACCGCCATCATGATGTGAAGACGTCACCACTGTGGACGTTACGGCGGATTCTACACCCCATAGCCCAGAGGGACGGTCTCACTGTGATTGGCTAGCTGGTTGTCAAGGAACATTTATTATCCTACTCAGTGTCAGTGGACTGCCATTATGAGATATGTAGCCTGTTTATTCCATGGATTAATAGGAGTATAAAGGATTATTAAAATATGACAATATTTTCATTCTTGGAAGAGGAAACTATTAATTCCGAGTCCGATCCAACTAAACCGTCCAGTGTTACTGTTAACTGTAACGGAACAGCCAACTAGCCAAACACAGCATGACAAAGTGTCTGGACTATGGGACCAAACTGCGGGCGGGGTGGGAACTGGTACAAAACGATTGGTTGAAAACTCATAACAGTGTGTGTGTGTGTGTGTGTGTGTGTGTGTGTGTGTGTGTGTGTGTGTGTGTGTGTGTGTGTGTGTGTGTGTGTGTGTGTGTGTGTGTGTGTGTGTGTGTGCGTGCGTGCGTGCGTGCGTGCGTGCGTGCCTGCCTGCCTGCGTGCGTGCGTGCCTGCGTGCGTGCTTGCGTGCCGTAAGTAGTCATGCCTGAATTTCAATTTCTGTCAATAAAAACGTCAATCAATCAATCAATCAATCTAGCCTACAATGAATTCCCATAGCCTGATGATGTTATTTGCAGAAGTTCTGATTCTGAAATTTGAAAAAAGTATGATTTGTAGACACCCAATAATGGATCATTTTAGATGTCTAGCTGTTGTGTCTTCTTTAATATAGAGGTCTAAAGCTGAGCAAACCAGCAAACTCTGACAGGGCTGGATTAACCATTGGGCCGGCAGGGCCGTTGCCAGGGGCCCTTGGCTTTCAGGGGCCCTTGGGGGAACTGGGCCGCGTGGTCATTGACTTCAGAGCCTGTCTGAAAATACAAGTTGCTACAACCTGAGGAATGGGGGGACACACACAACCTGTGAGTCACACACAAAGGCACGAGATGTCATTCCTCCCAAGAGCATACAATCTTTACCAGAAGTAATGTTTTTATTGTTGTATTTTAATTTTTGATGATTTGTTTTCATTTTTTAGTAGAGCAGTCCTCTTGTTGTATTGATCTGAACTGTAAGAAACATCAAAATTCATACTGTTATGCTATGATGTTTTCTAATAAAACTTGAACTTCATTGACAATTTACTAAAATTAAATATATACGTTAATTAAAAATAAAATATGTGGGCCCCTCCTCTGTTGTCTGCAGCTTTCTTGGCCCACAGATCATCATCATGGCTTAAAATCCGAGCTGGGTAATGCACGTCGGGAGGGAGGGGGGGTTATGGTGGAGAAAAAATATCGGCCTGGGGCCCTCACGGGGTTAATCCGTCCATGCCTTCTGACCGTCATGTTTCAGGGCTATTAAAGAAAATCATAAGTAGGCCTGGCTGTCGCAATTATTTTGTCAAAATCGTCGTAATCGTTTCCATGTTGAAAAATGTTCATATATTTTTCAACATTTTCAATATAGTGGAAATAGCAGATCAATCTCTCAAAGCGTCGCAGATCGCGACGCGTTGTGAGCTTGTAGATCGGCTATATACACTATCAATCAGGCCTGGAATTTCGTCATTTTAGGGGCAAGGCCACTTGGCCTTTGATGTTGTCCATTTTTTGAGGGCACAAAGGCCAAATGCCAGGGCAGGAAGGCCATCAAATAAAACAAGATTTTAGTCCGTTGAAAGAATTTTTGAATTTAATGTTTAGGGATGATAACCTAATCGTATTTACAATCTGATCCATGCTCAGCCCTGCATCAATCAAAGTCACTGGATTGGTTTAATGGGATGGGGACTTGGAGGAGTTAATATTTCAGAATCTAAAAAACAAAACAAAAAAAAACAAAAAACAAAAAAACACTGGTGTCTACATGACAAGCAAGAGACACTGGTGTCTACTGTCTACATATTGACCAGAAAGAGACAGAGGAGAAAGTGGTACAGTCAGCTGGGGCATTAAGGCCACTGTGGCCTCAGGTTATGCCATTGGTTTGAGGGGCACAAGGCCAAACTGAGGGGCAACAGCGGCCATGGCCTTCATGGCCTCCATGAAATTCCTGCCCTGCTATCAATGTTCTTTTTTAAGTATAAAGTTGTCAAATAGGCCTATGTCAGTATTTCGTTGTATAGGTCTATTTAGGTTATGTGTCATATGTGCAACTTCAAAGCCTACAAGCCAAACAGAAATGTAATTGTCAACGACAAAAACACAATTAAATTGTTAATCGCAATTTGAGTGACAATTAATCGTCATACATGTCATAATCGTGATAGCCCTAATCATAGGTTTGCTAATTAATCAGTTCAGACACTATTGAATGGCCTACTGATCATGCTACTAATAATAACACAATAATGCCCCCCAGTGGACACTTGAGCAGCAGAATAAAGAAAATCTTTTTATTGGGTATTCTTTGTTCCAAATGTTTTCAAATTGACGGTGCACACACACACAGATTCAATGTATTTATTGAACAACTGAACATTGAAAAATTGAAAGGGTAAAAGACACGTGTAGTATGAAGGCACCAGAGCTGGTGTTCAGAGTTTCAAGATGTATTTGGCTGAGGTTTTTAATTATAAAGACACCAGAACGTGTATTCTCCCAGTCATAATGTAAAATGTGAGGTATTCTTAGCTCATTTTAATGTCTGCAATGGATTTACAAAAAAAGAAAAAAAAAAAAAGGAAAAAAGAAAATAACTTTCACATATTGGCATAATTTTCTTTAAAACACAAGTTATATCATAAAACTTAAAAACAGCGTTCTGGTACAGTACATAGTTGATTATCATAGAGGGAAAAGAAACGAAAATAAAAAAATAAAAGACAATAAACATTGCAATAATTTTGTTCTCTGGAGCCCAAAATGTACACATAAAATAATAATTAAAAAAAATCTATAAACTCCAAGACCAGTTGGGCCAACTGATATATAAAGTCACCAGAACATGTTGTATTGCATAGACATACAGAACCTTGCTCATTAGCAAACATTAAATAACATTAAATTAGCAAGAGGGGATCCACTGTATATACTGTACACAACTACAGTGGAGAAACTACAGCTTGCACAATTATACACACATCTGTGTTCAACTACAGGAACAGAATTGCATTTTTTTGTTTTGTTTTTATTTAAAGATATTTAGTTGTACTTCTCAAAATATTACATACAGCTGTAGGGGGCTTTGTACAGAGAATGAGGACAATGACTTTGAAAATGTTTTAAACCCTGTAATTGATGAAAGATACAAGATGAGAAACTTGTTTTTGTTTTAATAGTTATCTCTAAAATATATTCCCTTAACAAAGACGTCCTCATTACTTGCATTATACAACAACATTTGCTTTGAATAAACAAAAGATCTCTGACTACTCAAGAGTAAAGCATGTTTTGGGATGAAATATTGCCATTATGGCAATTATGACAACATAATCATGCCTATGTGGATTTTGTAGCTATTTGCATGCGCTATGACTACCAGAGAGCTGTGGCAGAGTGGTGTATTTATAGCACTTGGTTAGCACCTCCATTTAGATACTTAGCACCTCCGTTCAGATATTTAGCTCCGTTCAGATATTTAGCACCATAAGAGAAAGGATGGGATGTGAGAGGTGTATTTGGACTACGCTAGAATCACTCTCTCCTGTGGCTCAGTTCTCCCTTGGAGAATCCTTGCACCTACTGTATGTACACTGTAATAGAATTCTTCAAACATCATACTTATATAAATAATAACATAATAAATTGAATTCTTAGAGGGTGGAGTATAATGAATACAACATTTATTAACAATATATTCAAGAGCTCTGAGACAACACACATGCAGTGTTGCCTCCTGTTTCCTTCGACAGTCTCTCCTTTATACAAAGTAGTGTGACAAGAATAGGCATAAGGGTGTCTCCTAAACAGTGTCTAAGAATATAATTCGGTTAAGATGAGAAGAGTTCTTCCGTATAAGGACTGGTGACGTCGGAGCACTGTCCCCATAGACAGCTGTTGTAGTCAGTCTTTTTGTGCCAAGTACTAAGTACTCTTATTTTTAACCTACTATGGTAAATTGACAGACACATTACTGTACATATTAAACAGTCTTACATTACATTTATTAAGATTTCTATCACATTCCCTCCTTAAATGTAATGAGATCTGTTTTCTATCTACAGGAGGATCAACAATAAGGTTTGAAACACAATTTTTCATTTCTGGTAGGGGCGAAAACCACTTTCTTGGTAAAATTCCATCCTACGACCCTCAGTCTTTTGAGCGATCACTTCGTAAAGCCAGCATTTTGTTTGTGTATGTGTTTCTCCTGCACTCTTCTCCACTTGAATGAATGAGTCCCTTCTTAGGTTGGTTCGTAATGTCTCTTCTTCCCTTATTTGGGCAATGTCACGACACAGGGCTTCCATGCCCCTTTTTCGATCACAACGTCCTCATAGCAGTTTGTTTGACAGCGTCCTTCATAGTGGATGGGATGCAAGGCAGTTAGGGTATGTCCCTTGCACAGTTCCATCATCTCATCTGGTTGGGATGCAAGGCGGCAATTCCACGGTGATTTCCCAGACATCTTTTGGTTTCCATACATCTCATTTTTATGGCTCCGTCTCATCTTTCATGTATGGTTTAATTTATTGGATTTCACAAACTGGAAATAGAAGCTCAGCACCAAGGGTTATGACGTCCTATACTAGAATAATTTTTATAATCTATACAGCCATCAACATTCTGTATTTTCCAACATGGCAGTGGGGAGCATTTATCACTTAAACAATATTCAATTTGTAGTACAAAATGGTCATAAATAGTTCAATAATGAATGATATCTTATATTTTTACATACCTTAATGTGTGGAAGTATTTTCTTACCATAGTGTTTTAGACACATTTGACATATTCCTTCCATTTGTTTCCATATTGACTTAATGTTTTTAGAAACGTCTGACATCTCCTGTAAATACATTTCATCTACACAACCACATTTCATAGCATAGACAATGTTGTTACTGGTTTAGTTTAGTTAGTTTATGTTAACAACACATACAGTATGTTGGGAAGAAAAGAGAAATCCGTTAAAACATTCCATCACTAAAATGTGTTTCTCTCTTACGCCACCCAGATTATGTCTTCGGCACCTAAATATTGGGAAATCCTTTCATGGGAGAAAACAATCTTTCATTAGACAAATCCAATAACATAGGAGAAGACACGTTTCTCCTTACCTAGAATTGAAAATCATATCATGATTTGTGGGAAAAGACAATCTTTCATTAGACCAATCCCATGACATACAATATATTTCATTTCCGTCAAAAATGGGACTCAGGATCCCTATAGAGAGAAATCAAAAATATAGTTAGCGTGACTTTTCTTTCACCTTCAAAGGTGAAAACATCCTAATTTTGAAAACATACTCCGTATAATGCATTCAACATTATTCTCCAACAAACCAGTGATTCTCAAAAAACACTGTCCCATTCATTCTACCCGGGTACCACTCAATCATATTAGACTTACACTTTTTGAATTCCCTTTAGTGGCCACTCCTTGCATTTCAATTCAGTGGTTCAGGCTCCTGTTATTCCCAAACATACAGTGACTCCAAGGGTGTATCTCCCATGTCTATCAGCTGGTCATTAACCCAGCAGGAGTTCAACAAACCTGAAAATGTACTAGAGTCATTCTATAATTGTAACCTCTTCTAGTCCTCTTATAATTAATAGCCTAATGCTCATAAAAAGGCTAATTCATATCCTGTTCTTCTTTTATGATTTATATTACCATCCTTCTTATAGGAATTCTTTATATCCTTCTTCTTATAATTCTCTCATCACCTCCCCCCTTATTTTTGAGAAGCACTGGTAGAGCAGGCAATGATCAGCTGACAGCCACGTCACCTGTTATTGAATGCAACCGCATTGACCCACTCGAAGCACTGGTAATATAAACCCAGTTCCCAGACTTCAACATGAAGCTCACACTCTTTAAACCAAAGCATTTCGGCACCAAATAAAATGCATTCTTTAAATACTCCTAAACCCAGGTTCAACCCGAGTATGACCTACAGTACAAGCTCACAAAGGTTGCCCTTGCGACGCGCAGCGCAACACAGAATAACTACCAGGAGCATTTCTCTATACAGACAACTCTCAAAACAGCCCACTGGTTAAGCCTGTACTTAATTTAACAACTTAAATAGTAACCCTCCTTATGCACAGAAACATGTATTATTTTCCTAGGTCATATATTATATTCCTAGGCTCAGGACCCTTTCCTTGGGTTACGTAGGAAATTAATACAATTCTATATTGTCTATTAGTAGGTCTACTGAACTACTCTAACAAGTTTCCACATTACTCCTATAGATAATCTATGAGAAATAACAGTACTATAGGCCAAACCGTATAGCGGATTTAGTACCTCCAAACTCAACCTCATGTACGATCTACTTCCAATCTTTGAATGCTACACAACAGATATTTATTCCAACCTTGTCAATTAATGTCCCTTGAAGACAACTATTATTCAACTACCCCCCTTTTTCCTTGTGGGCGTGAGCCTATCACAATCTGGGACAGCTGAAACGACTCCTCCAAGTTTTTTTTCTTTTTTTTTTTTTTTCTTAATGTTTCATGTCGGACTTTTCCAACCCACCTCAGACCTTAAGGGTAAGTGGCCACACCAGCTGTGATTGGACCTAAAAATAAAAATACAATTTGTGCTGTCCTCCTGTATGTCCTATTGCAGAGCTAGACAATAGTGTGTGCCATACATTACTTATACACCAGTACACCACCTCTAGACTTTATGTGAGTTATCATTACCACCAGTATTGGAGACCACTAGTATCGTATGTCAATACATTTAAAATAAGAGTTTTATTCTAATTATTTATTATTTATGTCTAAGACATTAGACCCCTCTATTCATATAAAAATGCATTATTCCAACTTTAATCTCAATAGATGTAAGATGACTACTCTATTTAGCCGGAAGAGAACAACATTTGTTATTGGCCTACGACAGGGATTCATTTAAATACTATCTTAAAATAGTTATCATTATTTTAATTACAGTCTTATCAAGATGCCACTGTTGTGTTCTTAAATCCCCTGCCACTGCACTATTTTACATGATCTGGGTCCAATATTAATGACAATTCGACACTTATTCTATGTAAGTGTAAAAATTAGGCTTTTATGGTTAGACAAATCCAACTTATTCCTTTGTGACCCCCCCCCTCTTTAAGCTCAAAGGACTATTCTATGGCTACTGTAGTAGGGGTGTAACGATATAGTAACTGTATCGAAATATCGTTTCTAACTTAAAAAAATTGAAGTAGATCGAAATGAAAACAGCTAAAATCGAATCGTATCGTTTTATTTTGTATCAGTGTAAAGAATCGATTGTATCGATACTACTTACTTGTCCATTGTATTTGGCATTTTTAAGAAGAACATTACTTTTCTTTTCCACATAGCTACACTGGTCCATCGATAAATGTGTGTAATCTCTGGGTTCATGTCAAGATGCAGGTCTGTCAATATACAATGTCCACGTATTTGGCAGATAATCACTGTGTTTACTTATTTATATCCATAATAATACATGTTTCCCTTAAAAACCTGCACTTTTCACACCTTTCACACAGATACCCCTATACTGTAGGGCTAAAAAACATTTCATCTTATGGGTGAAATAATTTCCAGTGAGACAATTCTCTTCACAGGCTGTCTTATGTCTTGATTACGTCAAAACCATTCCAATATATATAGTTATGGGTATATTAACCATGAAGTATAAATAGGGTTCAAATTTACAGAACGCTTCTTCCCATTAACCCTTTATCAAACCCTACAAAACTCTACATGTTCCTCAAATAATTTTTTATTGAGTTATAAGTAAATGTCCTATCTATATACCGGTATGTATGACCCTGGCTTGGGGCCATATTTATCCTTTGTTATGCCAATTAGATATTTTAGTCTATATAGTTGTATTCCTTATCATATGGAAGCCACTAATCACTTAATCAACCCTTTTTTCTCAGATTTATATATGTACTTACCAACTTACTACGACCCCACCATCGTTTCACCGTCACACCAGTGCCCCACTGAGAGAGGAATTACTACAACCACCACACAGGAAAAAGACATAGTGATTAGTCCATCCAAGAAGGTCATACGATGTATCCTTTATGTTCCTTAGGAGTGTTCGGTTTCACCGAAGGTTCTGTGTGCCCCCCACAGAATCAAAGCCATGATGCACCTGGCTTTAGCAGTCACTGGGATCCCTGCCAGTCCCAAAATGTCATTTGAGTGAACATTCTCAGTGTCATGTTGTCCCCATTCCAACACGTGTTCTCCTGATGCGGAATCAGTTCATCTCGATGACCAGACCGTCATTGTGATTGCATTTGCCCTCTCTCAGTATAGCCCTAAGCGACAGGTGAACCTCTGATGGACACGCAGTAAGCAGAGTAAAGGATTTCCCATAGATCTATGTTTGAAAACCTGGCTTCTCCCAATATGATAAAACAAGACAACCACACAATGTCTTTACACTAATGCTACGATCATCATTATCATCAGTATTCCGGTATTTAATTATAACTTCAATGATAGTAAGTAAGTGTGTCATGTCATGCAATTCTAATCTATGCCATGAACAGACAGTGTTCCCCCCAACAGCTGCCGTGAGAGGATTGTACCTATTTTTGTAGGTCCCCCCGCATAGGCCCACTGTAAAGTTTACTCAAATCCTTGAATTCAATCCTTACTTCTCCTCTTTAAGGTTTTTCCCTAGGCCTAGACCTTATCACTAACCTGTCCCATTAATGGCGGCCACAAAGTAGATAGTATTATGTCTATTTGCATATGGGAAAACCCAATGTATATTGGATAATTTCACTTCATAATATTAACTGTACTTATTTGTCTATTTGCACATGGGAAAACCCAAATATATTGGATAATTTTCACTTTACATTGAACAATATAAACTTCATGCATTTAATCCTATTATAGCGTTGTCTGTCAGTTTATTCTCCTTAGATACATTCTTATGTTACCTCTAATATTAAACACATGGGTGATACTTGGAACTAGGCCTATAAACAATCAGTTAGTTTATCCTTTCTCTAATAAATTGTCATGTCACTGCTTTAAGACAAAATTAAGCCTTTGTAACCATTCCAATCAATATTCTCCAACATGCCTTGAAAACAGCTGATCTACCGTTCTGCTAGAACAGACTCACAAGTTTACAATGGTCTACTCTCATGGGTTTTCCCTGACCCCAACGTGTCCCTGGGTTTTAGATTTAAATCAAATAATGTCTATTTAATTGTGCCGAGGTTTCCTTTGCTGTATGATTATGCAAGCGTTGACGCACGAGAACAATCGTCTCCTCAATGTAGGCCTATCCGCTTCTTCGTATGGCCGGTGCGGTACGCTTCTAAAATAGCCAGCAAAGGAACCCGTGCCTGCTGTGACCCTGTATCTCACTTAAAAATAGCAGACCTACAAGCCCACAGCGCAGCGCATTTCACCGTGCTGTCAGCTTGTAGCTCTGACAAGGTCCGTGAAGTGAGCAGAAAGAACATTTCCGATCACTCAGCTGTGCATCTACTGTAGGCCACTCTTTCTGAACATCGGGACCACCAGGGGAACAAATAATGGACCCTTTTGGTTCTGTAACCCAGTGAGTGTAACACTGAAGATTTTGCAGTGCACTGTAGATTGCTGGTTTCCCCCTGTAGACACATTCCTCTCGTGACAAGTGGGGAGAGATAATATAACTTACTAATAAGTGTCGGAGGTCCATGATTGCAGAACATATATTTTAAACAAGACCAGGTCAACCTGGTTGTGCCAGACCCCCTGTCTGTCATCATCATTTATGACATCATGCCTTTTGTAGGCATGTCATCATCATGTCATCATCATATATACCCTTTATATAGAAAACCCGGACAGACCGACATTTGCTTATGTAGGCCTACCCATTTCATGGGTCTGGCAATTATAGATTTATTAGTATAATGATTGTTCTCTCACCTTTAAAACCACCATTCTCCATAGGGGCCAGTGGCATCCAGTTGACCCCATTTAGTGTATGAGAATGTATTAGAAAGATGCACTCAGAGGTGCAATATAGCTCCGCCAGGCCAGGTGGAACATATTTGGCCAAAACCGACCTCTATGCTATATTGATATATGACTCCATATTTCAGAAAGGTTTCAGCCCAATCCAACCCCATTTGATGTAGAAAATTAAAGTTAAATATCGAAAAAAATATATACACAATACGTGAAAGAAAATGTGTGGAGTTAATTCTTTCGACTACTGGCGATGCTGATGGGGCCGGTTTGCAAGATTAGCCCTGGACAGACAAACACACAAACATAATCTCCACCTTTGCCTTTGGCCTGGCAGAGATAATACGTATTTAAGATAGCGAGTCACTCAATGTAAGTGAACTGTATGTATTAAGAGTTGACTGGCTGCCATTGGTTAATCAACACATGGAGGAGACTTTCTCCGATATGGGACAATAGAAAATAAAAACGTGCTTTAACCACTTTCACCCTGGCGTCCCTATTTTAGGCATGTCATTATAGCTGAAAATCTTCCCAAAATGTTCCAAAACCTTAAAAAAACAAACATAAGAAATTTCCCAAAAAATAAAAGAAAGAATAAAAAAAGCAGATCTATAAGGTCCCAAGCCACTGCAATGCAATGCCTTGCGAGCTTGTAGATCTGCTATATTTTGTATTTTGTATTATTATTATTTTTAATAGGGCTTAAGTGGTTAATGAACACAGATCTGTACAAACTCCACATGGGAGAGTGAGAGCAGACAAGTACCAAAGGCACAAAAAGGCACCCCTGAATAGCTTTCAATATTATCCAACACATTTAGAATATAAAATTATCTTCTCATTTTCTATTGCACTTGAAGATTATCTCTTTACATAAGATATACATGTAGAAAAGTTAAGGCATAAGCATACATATATCTACATTTATCTTCTCCCAATTACTTAAATTCTTCTCTTTTGACAAAATGGGCCTGCTTACTATTTTCTAAAAGTACACAGTACACAATAAAGACCTGGGTGTTAATTTAACCCTGAGAGTCCAAAAACGTACGTATTTTTACACTCTCAGAGTCAAATTAACGCTCAGGATGTTGCTGTGTATTGACAGTATACAGTACACACAATAAGTTACTATAAGGTCCGCTGTTTTATTTTAATTTATTTTATCCGTTACTTGCAATGTTGACTTAACCTTAGTCTCCCTTCACTTAGCATTGTTCCAGAGAGATACAACGATATAGAGCCTCTTATCTCCAAGCAGGCACTGATTCATGGCTTGACGTACGAGAACATCCTTCCTGAAGAGCTTCAACAAGCTTTTTCCATTTCGAGAAGCTATTAGTGCGAAAAAACTCCTCTTGCTCTTCCTCAAGCTCTTCTTCCTCGCCCTATCCCTCCTCCCTCGGCTCCCTGCTCCTCCTCCCTCTGTTTCTGCAGTCCAACGGGAGGTGGGGGGAGGGGGTTAGTTAAAAAAGGAAGACTAGGGTCCCTTCTGGACAGTGCTTGGGGGGGTTTAGGCGGGGAGGGGACTGCTCCGACAGCGAGAGTCCTTCCCTGGACGCGCAGAAGACCCTCGCAGAGGGACCGCTACTACAGGAAGCACACAGGGCCCACCTCCAGGTGGTGATGTGACCCGGAGGCGGTCTCCGGGAGGTTGTAGACGTCGACCACAGGGAGCAGGGTGGGGTCCAGAGAGCGGAACACGAAATGGGTCTGGTGCCAGCGTCCGTCCTTCATCTGAAGCAGAGTAACACCATACATTTCAGTAGTGCAAACAAAACATTTTTTTTTCAATAGTGTATTATTCTATAATGCAAACCATGAAATAAAACAGGACATAAAGTCTAACAGCGGAGTGGTTTCCCTATCGAATCTTGAGGTGATCATGTGGATCATGTGGATCCTACCCAGCAGGTGTCTTCTATGACGTCTGGTTCAAGCTCTCCTCCGGCTTCAATCATCTCTCCATTCCAGGTCTTGAAGCTCACAGCCCCCTTGGAAGGTGGCTGGTCCTCAGCGGACCTCCACACAGGGACGTTCAGGCAGTGGATGGTGATGTGTTGTACTGCCTCGGAGCTCAGGAGGTGCAGGAAGTTCATCTGGACGCGGCCAACGCTGATAGCTGGCTACTCAACAATCACACAGCCAGCAGAACACAATGTTGATTAGTCACTATCAACCTGGCATCCCTGTTTTGGGCATGTGATTATATTGACGAGAATTTTCCTAAAATGTTCTAATGTTCTAAAAAATTGTATAGTTACTCAACACATTGCATTGTGATGCTATTCGTGACAAAGTACATTAGGGCTTACAGGGTTAAAGGAGTAGTTCACCCCCAAAATGCATTATTTTCTATTGATTACTTACGCCATGGAGACTTGAGTTCAAAAATATTTTTTTGGTTTTCGTCACATTCCTAAGACAATAATTTGATTACAACAAATTTACCCCCACTGATTGCGGATGGGGATCCAAATGCATTTGGGTCTCCATCCAGAATCAATGGAGGTAAATTTAATATAATCAATTTTTTTGTCTTAGGAATGCGATAGATACAATACAATATTTTTGAACTCAAGTCTCTATGGCGTAAGTAATCAATAGAAAATAAGTCACTTTAAGATACTCAAATTAACTATTTTCATTTTCATTTTATTATTGGAGTTTCACTGGCATTGACATGGTTTCAGAGCTACCTTGGATACTGTAATCGGCTTCAGGCAGGTCTGTCCCCCTCCAGAGAAGTTGCAGGAGACTTCTATCATATCTGAAGAGCAGCCCAGGTTGGGGTCAATCCAATAAGTGCCTGAGAAAGACGGACATAAATCGAATGAAATTTGAGACCACATACTGTACATGGAAAATAAGCCAACAGATCATCAGACAGACATGCCATGTTCGCACACACACAGGGGCGTCACAAGGGGGGGGGGGCAAGGTGGAGGGGCATTAATTATTTTATACTTTAACTATTGAAAAATAGTAGATATACAAGCTCAAAGCACTTGTGGATCTGCTATTTTTTAAGAGACGTGAAAATGTGTGCAAATCTTTGAATATATGTATTTTTTAAGCAAACATTTGTAACTCAAAGTTTGCTTCAGGGGGGTCCCTGGAACTTATTTTGAGATGGGGGTCCGTGGCCAAATACATATAATTTTGGGGGTCCTTCACATGAAAAAGTTTGAGAACCACCGACCTAAACATAGGTGAACATCTTTTTGAACATTTTTCAAAAAGCCTTAGAAGGATTTGAAATATTCAAAGTGTAGTACCCAGGGCCCAGAATTTGGTGCAACACCCCTGCACACACACACACACACACACACACGCACGCACACGCACACGCACACACACACACACACACACACACACACACACACACACACACACACACACACGCATGCCCTCACCATCGTTCATCCTCTGTTCACAGCTGTGGAGGTCCCTGCAGATGCGGGCGGGGTTGTCCCTCGTACCCAGCGGATTCTTCAGGCTCTGGATCAGGTTACTGAGGTAGTGGAGGGTCTTGAAGATCTCTGCGCCCTGGTCCAGCATAGGCAGATCCATAACTGGCTTATTCTGTACAGAGGAGAGAGGAGATATAAATAATAGAGAAATGGATCGTCCAAACAGCAGCAGAGTATAAAACTGAATGTAGCTGAGAATGAAAAAGGTGATACCACTGACCTCAGCCCTGAGTGGGGTGTATGAATCCACAAACAAATGAAGACCGTCCTCCCTCTGCATCAAAATAAACACATTTCCATTCATAGAGATACATTTTTATTTTTTTTAACAAAAACAAATTCCTCCAAATTCCCACATTTCAGAAATAGAGAGAACTCTACAAGCTCGTAACACATTGCTTGGAAGAAAAACATGGAAGTAATGTGATCAGTAAATCAAATATCTTACAAATGAAGCAGGTACAGCTGGTGGACCCTGGGAGAAGGGAAAGAGGAGTTATTACACCAGTTATTATATTTGACAGTATATTTAGATACTTGTTTCAAATATTGGCTAAATACTGAAGATACTCACAGGGGGGCCAGGTGGTCCACGGGGCCCAGGTCGTCCCTATCAGAGAATTAAATCAATATACATTGATTAGATAATATCAGTGTTTTTCAAACTATTTGTGCCCAAGGCACACCAAAGGGCAAGTACAGTAAAAATCTAAAGGCACAATTGTATTCATATCTGTGCAACACAATATCAATCAATTACTTTGCAGACGTATTTATTCTCTAATGCCAAATAAAAGGTCTAATGAATTAAGCCCCATTTCATACTACACAAATTTAAAAAAAAAAACAAAAAAAACAAATATAGCAGATCTACAAGCTCTCAGTGCAGTTTTACTATTTGTCGTATGACAAAGTATATAGGGCTTAAGTGGTAAATACAGATGAACTTTAACATAAAACAGAGATAATGGATTTCAAACATACCCTTGGTCCTTGAAATCCCTGTTCAGAGAAAAATAAAAGGAAACAGATTTAAGCCTGGATATTGCCATGACACCCCATTCAATAGTTCTAATACAATAATAATGTGACATTTATATTATATTGTAATGAACAATGTCATTGTTTTAATGTCAGCAAAGAGGTGTAAAAGACTCACAGTCTCTCCTCGACTACCCTTCTCTCCCCTAGGACCCTGTAAGGAGATTTATTGTCAGCTACATTACATTACAGTGAGTTCATTACTTCCAACAGTGCAAATAAGATTGAGCTTCACATGAGCTGAATGAAGAATGAAAGATGTTATCTCGGCATCTAATACAATACGTACCGCACTTCCATGTGGACCGATAATCCCCACAGGACCAACCACTCCTCCTCTTCCCTGCAGAGGAACAGAAGGAGAGGGGGTGAGTGTTCATGAGAGGTTTTGATTGATTGAAGAGTTTATTAGCAGTTTGCAATAGAAAAAAGTACAGTTTCATGACAGCACAAATCACTGGTACAAGGTCAACTAAAAGGAGATCCTAGTAAGCTTTACAGCTTATTTACACAGGAACCACTTTATGTATCTCAGATAAGATTGAAAGACAGATGAATAGAACATAGTACTTTACATAGGACTAGAAATCTAGAAATCGCGCCCTAACGGGCGCTCATATTAAAAAAATAAATTAAAAAAAAAAAAGTAAAAAAATAAAAATAAAAAAAGTTAAAAAAAAATAAAAAAAAGTTGATGGTCAGCAAGGAACATGCGTTGTTGATTTTTGTATTATGTTTTTGAGACAATTGAACAACTGCTGAACGTGGAGTTGCAGATGCAAGACATTGGGACATACAGACAGACATACACACTACCCCATTCTGATTAGGTTGTGAGATAACATCAATTACAAAAGCAGAAAAAGGGGAGAAAAAAAAGGGGGGGGGGGACATGGGGGCTTAGTCTAGTATTTACAAGTCTCAAGTAGCAGCGGCCTGAAGGTGACTTTTCATACCAATTTTGAAGGAGGCTAGGGATTTGCACTCCTTTAAGGCTTGCGGAAGGGCGTTCCACATGTTGGTGGTATTGCTGGAGAACGAATTTGAGCCTTTTATATTGTTAAATCTACAGTAGGTTGAACATGATTAGTGGAACTGCCACTATGGACACTATGGACCTTTAGGAAGTAGTTTGTCAGGTACATGGGTATCTTGGAGGTATAATGTATCTTGTACACCAGGCCCATTGCAAGATGCTGCACTCTGTCAGCTACTTTTAGCCACCCCACTCTTTCATGGTGATGAACGGTAAGGTGGGCCCGAGGAGGAAGACCGTTCAGTTTGAGGTGGGATAGGAGGGAAGTGTTCAGGAGAGAAGGGGAGCGTTCATGAAGAGGAGTAGAGTATTAAGTGTAGGACATCATTTAAGAGTTCGCGATCAGATCAGTGTTCTGCTTACCATCATACCCACTGGGCCCTTTGGTCCCTGAATGCCCTTTGGCCCAAAGTCTCCAGGAGGCCCCTGAAAAGAATAGTTAGACATTTTTATAATCCACTTACAAGGCAATTCATTATGTGGTTTGAGATTTTAAGAATTATTATTTTCATGGGACTGCTGGTAGTAAATGGTGAAGGGAAATATGTGAGTGATGGGTGCATAACCTTACGTTTGGTCCATTAACTCCCAGAATTCCTGGAAATCCTGGTTCTCCTGCATCACCCTGAAAAACAGACATCTCAGTAAGGCATCTCTGAAGTCTTACCTGTGTCTGTGTTTCATTATTACTGTTGTGCCTCTATGATAATGAATGTCCCTCAGGGTCAATAAAGGTCTGTCTTTCTGTCAGACAGACAGACACATAGAGGTGAACCAATGTTGATTTTGACAGCAAAGTTTGATTTAGTGTTAGTCAAGGTCTTTTGAATATAATTTAATTTAGTTTTAGTCACGTTTTAGTCACCTGAAATGTTTTAGTTAATAACTTAATGTATTTTGGCAGGTTGTGATGGCGTCGTTAAGACTCGTAAAGCCTAATTTTACACTTGGTTGCATGCCGAAAATAGCGATGTACAAGCTCACAAAGTGTTGCAGCACAGCGCATTGAGCTTGTATATCTGCTATTTTCAGAGCGAAACACCAGAGCGCAACAAAACATTAAATGACCTGTCTTTTAGTTCTACTGGATCCCTTCTCCACTAGTGCACCCCTAACAGTTTTAGTCTGGTTTATACAGTATTTGTTGACAAAATTGTCAGTAAATTTAGTCTTAGTTTTAGTCATCATAGCTTAGTTTTTATTTAGTTCTCATTTCGTTTTCGTAAGTTAAAAAAGGTAGTT
The DNA here is from genome assembly GCF_963921795.1 of Nannobrachium achirus. Taxonomy (NCBI): domain Eukaryota; kingdom Metazoa; phylum Chordata; class Actinopteri; order Myctophiformes; family Myctophidae; genus Nannobrachium; species Nannobrachium achirus. The sequence continues at coordinate 24,436,937 of NC_137822.1, read as the reverse complement.
GATGAACATCTTTCGTCATAGTTGTAGTCAACACCTGTCTGTCTCTCAAACACTCCGGCTCTACGGATCATTTTTTTCTGAATCTGAACACATCCCAAATATCACCAGATTGATCAACTGTTGCTACTTACAGGTTGTCCTTTAGGCCCGTTGTCACCCTGTGGGCCTGGAAGGCCCATTCCGCCCCTGAAGCCTCTCTTCCCTGGGGGCCCAGCTTGGCCTTTAAGGCCCCTGTCACCCTGGATGAATGAATACACAAATGAATGATTGAGTGAGCGAAGGCATAATCAATCAACCTCCTTCCGTATTGTAAGAGCCAAAATAAATCTGCATTACAACTACAAGCTCACAACGTGGCACATCAGAGGGCGTTGTGATCTTTTAGATCTGCCATTTCCTAAATTAAATATTTCATGAAACAGTGAAAGGGATCTGATGTCATGAATACACGTCCTTGTCCCTTTTATGCCCATATATGGAGATCTCTAATGTCATCAATATTAAGCCCATATCTGGGAATGCCCATATATGGACATATTGTGTCAGTCTCATGTGTTCTATGACGTCAAACATCTATGATGTCATCTCCATATTTGGGAAAATATGTACACATTTTGGCCAACTTAAACAACCAACCAGGTCTGCACATATACAATACAATAAAAGCAAAGTTCAGACAAAAAAAACACAAAAAAAAACACAAAAAACAAAATACCCGAAGAATATAAAGTAATCTGTGCATTGTTTTTAATCTTGATCTCATGCCAAAGCTCCAGCTCTAACCCAGCAGTCTGCCGTCACCCAGGCGGATGCGTGCCCATGTGCGCGACCTCGCCCTTAGGGTGTCTTACTAGTATGTACATGTTTGTATAATGACATGTAGGTTGAACGGTGTTAATCTACTACCAAGTGTGCTCTCTTTCCCTCTTACCTTTGGCCCAAAGCCACCCTGATCACCTGGAAGTCCGGGACCGCCAGTTTTACCTCGCGAACCAGGCTTTCCGGGGAGGCCAAACTCCCCGTCGTCACCCTGCTCGCCCTATGACACAACGCAAAAACAGAATAATCATCTATAGATGAAAACAACACAATGAATTTACCGTCAAAGGCAAGCAAAGAAACAACCATAAAACCGGGACTCTTCTTGTCTCACCGGCATGCCTTTACTGCCATCCTTCCCTGGGGCTCCGTCAGCGCCGGGCACACCCTCCTGTCCTTCTCGACCCACCACACCCCTCGGACCAGGAAGACCACCCAAGCCCTAAGGAAGACCACATGTCATCAGAACAGGTGATGTGCTTACAAGTAATGTTTTCCAATTTGTAAAGGCATTGGGTTCACTCACCAAATTTCCAATATTCTTTTCACCATGTTCTACGATTTATGCAGGAAATAACATAAACCATTTTGCATTGACAATGCAGCACATTGTGAGATTGTAGATCAGTTTTTTCCACTATTTTTTTAAATAGTGGAACACTGTTGCAACTGACGAAGCTATAGGCTACATTTAAAACAACATAACATACAGTAGAGGTGAACATAGTTGAGCCGGCGTGACTTTCATTTTGGGTGTTTGGTTGTGTGATTCAGCCAGGTTAGTTTTAGCATTGTTAGCACCCTCTGGTGGATACATGTGAATCCACTTTTCAGATTGAAGCCAAAGCAGACGCAGGCGGTAAGCTTTAGAACGTATTCAATTAAGCCAATGCATAAGTAATGCAGGTTCTCATTAATGGCCCAACAGCTGGAAACAAAATTCCCTTCCATTGAAGTCAATGGTAACTTGACTTGACTTTACACTTTGTTTTATACCGTACTAAACGTTTTCATTAAGACATAATGTTAGTCGCAAGTTTCAAGTCTTCCTTCACTCAACATGATATGCGTTTTTGTAAATGATGGTCCCATGAATTTTAAAACTGATGATAAAGCTGTAGTTGTCTGTGAAATCCAAGAAACAGGAATCGTTGCTTTACCATGGTTCCTCTGGTCCCCTTTTGCCCAATCTGGCCTTGTTTGCCCTTCTGACCCTAAAGAGAAAGACACACATACACACACACAGAGGGAAAGGGAGAGAGAGAGAGGGGGGGTAAATTGAACTGGAGTTGGACCATATATAATTAAAGGTATATTCAGTGATTGTATTTCATTCAAAGAAAATTATAATTGGTACATTTTCCATTCATTCTCCTCACTAGAATGTGTGCTGACCATATAAGGACTTCCACCATGGCCCGTGTTACGAGCATAGCTAGATTCGGTTTTCAGAGTAGGTCAGCCAGTCCTCGACCAATCAGGGTAGAGTATGGGCGTAGTTATGTTATGATGTTTAGTTATGATGGTCAAAATAAAAGTTTTGAGAACCACAGTTGCTCTGAATTAAGAACAACTGCTAAATACCTAGAATGTAAACTGAACTCATAAAATGCCACAGTCTCGTAGTAAATCAGTATCGTACATATCCTGAAGCTGGAGACATAGGCCTACCGATATTCAGTGATTGGGTCTAATGATCAAAACGAGAACATTATAATGGTGTAAAAGATCTATAAAAAACATTTCCACGCTGTAAGGCCAGTAAGGGACAAGATGACCCCCGGCCACTTTCATTATCACTGAATAATACACCTTTAACAGGACGTAGCACGTTGGTGTTTCTGCAGGTCAGGTCAACAGTGTGATAACAGGAGAGAGGGTCACTGTTTGGATTGTGGTTGATATACAGCAGATGATACATACTGTACATTTCCGTTTGTACACTCTCAGGCAGCTACAGAACTGTAAGGAACCATTTGGTTCCTAACTATCAACCATTTCACAGGGCCCCCCGTAGAACCGCCTCAAGGACCCCAGATCCCACGTTTAGAACGGCTGCACTAACACACTCAGTTGGTCGGCTTTGCTTCGAGCTTACCTGATCTCCTTTGGCACCTTTAGGTCCTTGTTCCCCACGAGGACCAGGGTGTCCCTGAAAATGAACAATTATATTTATATTAATTGATGTTAAAAGACAGCAATTGGCAATTGTGACCACTAGTGTGTTTAGGGTTTTAGGTCAGGACTGTTCATTAGGGCTGCGAATCTTTGGGTATCCCACGATTCGATTCAGAATCGATTCTTGGAGTCATGATTCACGTTTTTTTTCCCGATTCTTTCAAATCCAAACGATTCGAATTCAGAAACGATTATTTTGAAACTGATTTAAAAACGATTCTCTATTCAAAACGATTCTCTATTCAAAAGGATACTCTATTCAATTCATATACGTTGATAACGTTGCAACATGTTCCAACGTTATCAAGCCTACGTCCAACACGCAACAAAATAAAGGAATAATAATAAGGCTAGAACAGGGAACCAGCTGATGATGATGATGTGATGGAAATAATCCCCCCCGCCCAGATGTGTGGAGACTGAGAGAGAATGTGAGTGAACAACACTTGGTCGGCTGTGTACACGACACGTACCTGAACTCTAGCATTAGCCAAACCGAATCCATACAAAAATGTTAAATCCATGTAGGTCTACTGTTAGCTTAGCCTAGCAAACACACAAACTCAAACGGCTTGCCCGCTCGTTTGCACGCGACGCTTGCGTGTATGCGCGTGAAATAATTGTGATTTACATGGCAATCTTTGTCCAAAAAAGGGGTAAATAAAGGGGTAAAATAATTGTCATGATGACTAAAACTAGTCTAAAATGTCAATAGTTTTTGTTTATACTTAATCTTTAAACAAAATTAATTATGACCATGGAGGCGTGGACTTCAAATCACTGTTTTAATTGATGGCCTTCCTGCCCTGGCACTTGGCCTTTGTGCCCTCAAGAATTTGACAACACTAAAGGCCAAGTGGCCTTGCCCCTGAAATGACGAAATTCCAGGCCTGCTTACCATGTTAGAAACACGATTCGAATTCGAATCGATTTCTGCACCCCTACTGTTCATTTGGGATGAATTTTCACTGTAAAAGTATGTTAAAGGGGGATGAAACAATAGGCTGATTTTGTAGTTTGTTTTCAAATGTAAGTCGTCTTCCTCAGGGTTTAGACTGCTACAGTTGGTTATCTAAATAAATTATTTGCATCGTGGCTGAAGAGCTGTGCGCTCTTTCTTTTCAACCATCATTATCTGTGGTCAGCACCTCACCAACCTAGGTGTGCGCTTGCTCCTCCTTTTGGGCTCATAGACTTTGGAGAAACGGACTGAGATCTTTGTAAGGGGCCGTGAATGAATAAAGATTTTTTTTTACTGTACCGTTGACCAAGATGCAAACAAAAAATATAAAAAGAAAGTAAATACCTGAGTTGCTTACTAGTCTGCCATTAAGAAATAGAAAATCTGCTATAATCTTTAAAAAAAAATACAAAATAATGTGCAGAAATGCACTCGTATTGGGAAGTTAATTAAAGAAACATAACACGTCACCTATTTTCAACCACATATTCAAATAATTGGTCTTTACTAATGCTATGCCAAATAAAATGGCAACAATATTTTGCATAGTTTGGAAATGTGCCTAGCCTACCACTGACATAATGGGTGGGGATTCCAAGTTAATGTTGACTACAGCCTTTATCTTCTTGGTAACCGTGGTTGCGTCAATAAAAAATAAATAAATACAAGTTTGAAATCTTGTTTGAATTCACCACCAATGATGTCATCGGTAGGCACGCTTTCAAACTATCCACAGTCCACTTGAGACACAGTGAGCATTAGAGTAGTGTGGACTAGGGCTGCACAATATATCGTTATCCTATCGTTATAGAGGTACGACCATGCGCAATATCAGTATCGCGAAAGGCAACGATATCGCGATACACCGCCCTAGGCCAGGGGTCAGCAACCTTTCTGACATGAAGTGCCATGTTTTCATTTTCTTGATAGTCACTGTGCCATATCAACTATACGTTTAATTATGACCACATCAAAATATTTATAATAATAATATTGTCTCTAAATTAAAACAACCTTTTTTCCTTCTTTTGAAATATTCACATCAGGACATTAGACTCAGATTCTCCTAGATTTCCTAACCAGTCAGAGTTCAGAATTTGCATACAGATGTGAGAGACTTTGATAAAATTTTATTTTAAACCAAAAAACTCTCACAGTTATGCCAGTGTGCCAGTGATTACCCTCCGTTGTGCCAACGTTGGCACCCGTGCCTAAGGTTGCCCACCCCTGCCCTAGGCAATATATTGTGCATATCGTTGCCCATATAGCCCATATCGCCTATATCGTTGCCCATATCCTTGCCTTTGCCTTTTGCTACACAGAATAACAAGTGTGGGAACCCAATAGCACTTAAAATCAATAGCGATATTGACTTATTATTATGCAGTGTTTGGAATAATGCTTAGTTTTCACTGTTGCAACACTTAAAATATTTAATATGAAATGTGTACGGTAATATCGTACATCGTATTGATATCGAAATATTTGGCATAAATATCGAGATATGAAATTTGGTCCATATCGTGCAGCCCTTGTGTGGAACCATAGATATGGTGTAAAAATTAGGTCAAATGTTCCTTTAAGCCAGGTAAGGTGCAGTAAGTGTCTAGGGAAATTACAGGAAATTATATTATTAAGTATAACTGTCCACACTCACAGGTAATCCAGGGGCCCCAGCTTTTCCTCTTCCTCCATCCAAACCAATTTGTCCCTGAGGAAGAGTGAGATTAGATTACTATTACATTATTACTATTGCTACGTAATGCATTGATAATAATTAACAGATCTGACGGTCTGGGTATTTATACTTACAATGTATCCCGGGTCTCCAGATTCACCTCTCTCTCCCCTGTCACCTGGAGGGCCCTGGTAAAACAGAGAAAAAGTTGATTAACACGTACACAGTAAAATCATCAGTTCATTTTTTCTATTATTGACCCTGAGAGTCAGAGTATACAAATGCCACTAATAAACCATAGAATTAAGTGAACTAGTCCTTGCCCAGGGAGGGTGTGCACAGTACAGTATATGAGGGATTAAATGAAGGAGTCTCAGAAGTAATGTTGGAGAACCCAGACGTATCAGTGATGTCAGATTGTCAGTCACTCATCTGCCAATTTGGGCACTGTTTCAGCATGTGGCTGTTACCATGGCAGCGGTATCAGGATATCAGGCAATATGTCTGATGACCACATGAGACTGACACAATATGTCCATATATGGGCATTCCTAGATGATGCCCTGTTAGGGCAACCACACTAATACAATCCCTTTTATGCCCATATATGGATGTCATCAACATTAAGCCTCAGCCTATGACGTCAGACATCTATGATGTCACAATGCCCATATATGGACAATGGACATATTGTGTCAGTCTCATGTGGTCTATGACATCAGACATCAGTCATCTCCATAAATGGCCTTGTTTGTCTAGCTATCTTTTATGCCCATATATGGTGTTCCATGTCCAGGCCAGTCACAGGTACTGTGCTATGACGTCAGAGTAGACGGACATCAGACGGACGGACAGACATTTGGTAAATACATTGTTAGATGGTGAAGCAACTCACAATGTTACCCGGAGGACCAGGAGGTCCTTCCACCTTCCCATCGTCCCCCTGCTCGCCCTGCAGAAGAAGAGGAGACGCAAGAAGACACAACATGAATGACCGAATGAATCCTTTTAAAAACATCTCCTAAGCTCTTATGGATAGTACTGCTCACAGTGGGCACTGTGAGCACAGTGCCCACTGTGACACACACATGTAGAACGCCTATTTTAGCCATTCGTGAGAAGTTTCTGTTTCTGAAAATCGCTATTTGTAAGCATATTTAGTTACGTGTGATCCGAGGATGTAGCCTCAAAATAGTTTGAGAGACACTGGCATAAAGGGAAGAATATCTCTGTGCTGTTAAGACTCAGTGTTAAACATTTTGTCGACATTGTCATCCATATGAATATATGGATGACAATGTCGACAAAATGTTTAACACTGACTCTATCTACATATAAAGCCACTTCTCCTTTTGTGCTTGTCTGCCTTTGGGTAAGAAAAAAACAACAACGAAAGCTGGTTGTGTTTATAGCAGGTTTGTTTAGAAAAACACTAGGACATCAAAAGCACATTTTATGAGTATAACCTAATTACAGAGAGAAAGAGGTGTATTTTTAGGATGTTTGTGTCAAGACTCAAATAAAAAACATTTGTGGCAAAAATCTATTGAGATCAGTCGTTGGTGTTAAGGTCCTTACACTCTGCGAGTGGTTTAAGAAAATAATATATATAGGCCTATATATATATATAATATGTATGTCAGAAAATATATGTTTTTGTTTGTGTCAAGAGTAGATCCACACAGAATGTGAATATTTTGGGGCATTTGGAGTTTTAGATTTTTCGTATGAAAGAGGAATCAACTATATGAATAGTTTAATTTTTTCCCCATTTTATTTAACCATTAACCAGTGTGCTTAGATCTTTATTACACGGCTTGATTAAAAACTCGATTCTGATTCGGTCACTGCATTCAGTGGTCTGTTCGTGATAGCATTAGCAAACCGCTGCTATGGACAGAGAGTGCGCACCTGAATCAATCAATCTTTCGATCAATCAATTTGTGGTGCTTCTGGTGTTTCTGCTGTATTCAACATGCCGGCTGTGTTGCACTGGATGCACCTGGAATAATCGAATGGACTATTTTCTCTGCCGTAAGCAATTCAATAAATGAAATACTGTAATGTTTCATTTTGTGTCAATGTATTAATTTCTATTTTAACTCATCCAGAGCCCAGGACATTAACGGATTAGGGGGTCCAGAGTGCCCCCTCCCGGCCCCATTAACGGCCATTGTCTTATTTTGAAGGCCAGAAGTCTAGACCGGAAGTACTTCCGGTCTGACGTCATCGGATCCTGCGACGGAACCGATCATTGTTTACGTGGTGCCATGCTGGATTGCATAGGAGCGTTTATACATGTGTTTTATAAGCGAGCATCTGCCTCCATCTTCGCTTCTAAAGTGTTGTTTTGAGATAATGGACATTAAAGATGAGATCGGCCGTCCACCTCAATGTTATGGGATGACTATTGTGTGCTCGTGGAGCCGTGATGATGACAAATCAGCGCGGATTTCGTCTCCGGAGCGTCGGCCATTGTACTAGGTATTTTTACTCGCCGTTACAGTAATATATTACTTTTCGCGCGACATCGCGCATTCGGCACTATACGTACTCTAGTACTTATTGCGTGACATCACGCGAAAGGCACTAGATGAGTTAAGAAGCTGTGTACTACTGTAAGCATGATAATTAACAACTATAAACCCCTTCCAGGCGATAAAGACCCCTCTGCTTTGGATCGGGGTTTATTTCTCAACAATGGCCAGCTCACCATTAATTATCCCTTTAAAGTAGAATGAAGGAGATAAACAGTTTTAGACACAAAGTGAACACAGTATACCTTTTCACCTTTTGGTCCTGGACGCCCAATTGGGCCTGTTGCTCCCTGATGGCCCTGTAATGTCAGACACAGACCGTTGGGTTGAGAGTCAACATACAATTAATGGACTTGATATGCATGAAAGTAGCATTGGACAGTGGTGGAAAAAGTACTCACATATTTTACTTAAAGTAAAAGTATCAATACTGCGATATAGAAATACTCTGTTAGGGTGCCCTCACACCAAAATACCTATGAGAGTGTAATCCGCGTTCCACCAATGCATTTCAATGATAAGGGAGCGTTTTTTGCTGGCATGAAACCGCTTCACTCTCATTGAAATGCATTGGCGGAACGCGGATTCCACTCTCATAGGTATATTGGTGTGAGGGCACCCTTAAAAGTAAAAGTTCGGAATTCAAAATGTACTTGAATAAAAGTATGAAAGTGCTGGCATCAAAATGTACTTAAAGGGGAAGACCACCCATTTTAAATATTGAACTATGTCATTAATATACCTTAGAGGAGTTGTGTGGAAATTGAAAAAAATGTCCCCCTCTTCTGTGTTGCCTAGAACTGGAGGATTGATTTTAGGGTTTGTATTGCAAATCACAATATGATGACATCACACCATTGTACTTTACAGACCCCAAAATCAATCCTCCAGTTCTAGGCAACACAGAACAGGGGGAGCTTTTTATTTATTTACACACAACTCCGAGGTATATTAATGACATAGTTCAATATTGAAAATGGGTGTTCTTCCCCTTTAAATATTGAAAATGGGTGTTCTTCCCCTTTAAAGTACCAGAAGTAAAAGTACAAAATGTTTGAAAATAGCCAAGGTATGAAATAGGGCTAAAGTGGTTAATGTGTGTTTTATAATATTATAATTTATATCTTCAAAGTAACTAGTAACTAAAGTTTTCAAACTAATGTAGTGGAGTAAAAGTACAGTATTTGGATCCGAGATATAGTGGAGTAGAAGTAAAAGTATTGAAAATTGGAAATACTGAAGTAAAGTACACATACCTCAAAACTGTACTTACAGTAAGTACAGTACTTAAGTCAATGTACTGAGTTACTTTACACCACTGGCATTGGAGTTAAACTCACCTCATAACCGGCTAGGCCAACTTCCCCCTGCTGACCCATTCGACCAGGAGCACCCTAAAGAGACCAATCAACATCATCTCTTCAGTCATTATTATCAACAATCTAATATTAACCGCATTAAACATGGTTTACAATTTCTTGAAAAATGGCAGATATGCTCATGATGTGTAGCATCACAATGCGTTGTGAGGTTGTAGATCAGTTATTTATGAATATAAACATACAATATGGCTTAAGGAGAGGGCAACAGATTCTTTTCATATTGTGACATCCATGTGACATCCAGTACTTATATGTTATTTTTTAGCATTCTCATAAACCATTACAAATACGATTAACCACTCCACAAATACAGGGACACTTGTCTTACAGTATATCATCAATATCTATTTTATTTCAGATTTAACAGTAGGGTGGTTTCCAGAACATTGCAAATATTATCTGGATTTGAATCCATCCTCCATCCGTGGTACTACCTGTATACATTCTCATCTCTATACATTTTTTTCCATCTACCATATAATACTGTAATAATATAAAAAATCAGACCTCGGTTCGAAGTGAAGCGGTGAACTGTTATTCTATGTGTTCTATGTGTACATTCTTTATATTCTGAATGAAGTATCCAATCATCAGACCGGGACGGACACTACACACATATTCTGGACTGAAATGACCATATGGACATGGGACACACATTTAGTTTTTGAAAAAACCTATTCATTCTGGACTGATATTCTGGACGTACGGGACAGATAAAACCTGTTCATTCTGGACTGAAATGACCATATATGGACATGAGGTGACAGACATTTTGTTTTTGAAAAAACCTGTTCATTCTGGACTGAAATGACCATATATGGACATGGGACACACATTTTGTTTTTGAAAAAACCTGTTTATTCTGGACTGATGACCATATATGGACATGGGACACACAAAGCTACTCATTGGAAGCGGCTTTCACCGCTTCAAAAATGAAACTGATATTGTTGTCCAGATGTACCTGAAGTTCTGTTAAAGTATCTGTTACCCTGTCATTGAGTGGTTAATCATCAATAGTAGACATGCTTGGTGCTTTTGCATTGTGTGGAGCATTACAGGTCTACTTTACCACAGGTCCAATGGTTCCTCTGGTCCCTTTCGGCCCGACGAACCCTGGTGGCCCCGTCTTCCCAACGGGTCCAGTCTCTCCAAGGTGACCCTGGTGACCTTTGGCCCCCTAGAAATGGCATAACGCAGAATTACAAACCATAACAGTGACATGTGTCATCTATGACATATTCATGAGGTATGACTCCATATTTTGCAAAGATGTCAGCCCAATCTGAGCCCCTTTGACCTCCATTATAGAGTTCAATTCATGGCCCAGGGGGCTATTGTAGCGCTCCGGGCACCTACGCATAATGCCCGGGATTTGAACCCGGGTCGCCCGCGTGGAAGTCTAACATCTTAACCACTAGACCAAAGGCAACCCGACGACCTTTCCTGCGTTGTCACTCCCATTCTCTCTCTCCCCATTTCCTGTCAGTCTACTGTTCACTATCAATAAAGGCAGAAAAGGCCAAAAAATATATATCTAAAAAGAAATCTATTCAATTCATGTTGAATATTTCCAAAAGTATAAAACATACTGGAAAATGTAGCAGAGGTACTTCTGTGGCCTAAAATTTGGCCAGCGATTTGCAAGATAAGCTCTAGACACAGACAGACAGACATACTCTCTTATAGATGGCTACGTCAGCTAGCATCTTGTAGAGCCACACCACTGTCTTTGACATTGAAACTGGTCTAATGAAAGAACACATGTGACCCAATTACCTTTGGTCCAAGTTTGCCTCTTTCTCCGATCTTTCCGTGTTTTCCCTCTTGACCCTACAGAAAGACAACAGCAGGAACAGCTGTGGTTGGTTTCAGCCCTAGACATGAATTGTAATACAGCATATAACATAAGATAAGATAGAATAAAACAGGCCACACGCACCCTGACGCCAGTAAGTCCAGCATCTCCAGGCACACCTTCCTTTCCCTTTAGTCCAAGTTCA